>NC_137684.1:6584912-6586641 GCF_963989245.1 Nansenia antarctica
TGTGTCTCTGTCTGTTAGTTATGTAGTGTGGTGTGTCTATGTTTGACTTCGGTCTAAAACATTGTCCTCCCTCTCTCTCTCTCTCTCTCTCTCTCTCTCTCTCTCTCTCTCTCTCTCTCTCTCTCTCTCTCTCTCTCTCTCTCTCTCTCTATCTATTTCTTAATCTATCAGATTATCTATAGTCCAAACCACTTTGTTCAGGAGCTTCCTTCTGTAGTTGTAATGTATGTGTGTGTCAATGACTGTTATTTGTCTATGGTGTCTCTATGTTTGTAACTTGTGTATAGTGTGGTGTGTCTGTTTGACTTCTGTCTAAAACATTGATCTCTCAACATGTTCTCTCTCTCCATCTCTGTCTGTCTGTCTGTCTGTCTATCTATCATACATATACTGTACCAAACCATCTTAATGTTCTCAACTAGCTAAATAAGACTTTGCAAGTCCACAGACTTTCTTAAGGAACTTCATTCTCTAGTTTAAGAATGGTATGTCTATGTCTGTAGTATGCTACGTGTCTGTATGTCTGTAGTGTGTTACATGTGTGTGTGCGTGTGTGTCTATGTCTATAGTGTGTTAATTGTGTGTGTGTGTGTGTGTGTGTGTCTGTATCTGTAGACTACTGTAGACTGTAGTGTGTTATGTGTATGTCTACGGGTTGTGTCTAAAACATTGTTCTCCCCTGCTGCTGTGCAGGGGTACGGTTAAGGTTAGGGTTAGACCAGGGTTAGACCAGTGCTGACCAGGTCTGTGTATGTGTATCTTAATGAGACTAACCTGGATGGTGTGTGTTATTAGTTAACCTGGGATTTTTAGAGAGGGGATTGAAAATCACCAATCAAGAGACATTTTGTTGCTGAGTGTCATTCAATTAGAGTGGGCCTATTTCAATCATTTGATCATTCATATCGTGCCTTTCGACATACAATACAATGCAATCACTTTCCCCTTCTGATTAACACCTTTTCAAACATCAAACATCGGTTTACTCAAATTCCTTATACTTTGCTTTTGGTTTCCTATTCAGTCATATTCATATGATATGGTACAGCGTGAGACGTTATCGGAAATCTAAATAGCTCTAAAAATACGATCTAATGAGATCTGAACACCCAAGCTGAATGGTAGGGTAATTACACCATGATGATTATATGGCGCAGTTGGACCTACCAAATGACTCACTTTAAAGGTTGTTCATCATGAATCACACAACGGTTTCATCAGAACAAGCGTTGTGATTGGCCGAGAGGCGTTTGACCGGACGCGCTCCTCTGTAAAGTACCAGCTACGGCCTTTACCTGTTTACCACACGTCACATTTAATATCCCTTCACAAACGCTCTGATTACGAAGCAGAGGCCTCTCGTGCCTCTTTGGCTGAGGTAGAGGCTGTTTGATGAGTCATGTTGTACGGAGTTTATTTCTTTTATTATACGTGTCAATGTGGTCGTGGGCGTTCAAACGGTTTCAGATTCACTTCGAGTCTGCCATCGTCTCCCGGGAAACACCTGGGGCTGTCTGTAGCCATGACAACCACCACCTCCTCTGTGATGTCGTCATATTTTGTCCGATATTTACGGAGGCAGAGGAGGCAAGGTGATCTCGTCTAGACAGACTGCTCCTGAACACACAGACAGATAGAGAGGAGGAGCGTGAGGAAGGGGGGGGGGGAGGGAGAGGGGGGGGGGGTGGGGGGGGGGGGGGGGGGGGGGGGGGAGGGGGAGTGGTGTACC
>NC_137684.1:6586841-6614341 GCF_963989245.1 Nansenia antarctica
AGAGGCCTCTCGTGCCTCTTGGCTGAGGTAGAGGCTGTTTGAAGAGTCATGTTGTACGGAGTTTATTTCTTTTTATTATACGTGGTCAATGTGGTCGTGGGCGTTCAAACGGTTTCAAGATTCACTTCGAGTCTGCCATCGTCTCCCGGGAAACACCTGGGCTGTCTGTAGCCATGACAACCACCACCTCCTCTGTGATGTCGTCATATTTTGTCCGATATTTACGGAGGCAGAGGAGGCAAGGTGATCTCGTCTAGACAGACTGCTCCTGAACACACAGACAGATAGAGAGGAGGAGCGTGAGGAAGGGGGGGGGGGGGAGGGAGAGGGGGGGGGGGGGGGGGAGGGGAGTGGTGTACCTGCCTGATAACATCACCAGGCCCTCTCCAGCGAAAGAGGCCAAGTCTGTGGAGACATGTTGAAACATATTCTGTGTAAGTGTGTTGTGTGTGTGTGTGTGTGTGTGTGTGCTTTGGTGCACATGTGTGTGCATTCCAGAGTGAGCGTGTGTATGGTTCACAAAGGTCCTAGACTCCAGTCAGCAGCACTGTGCTGTGTGTGTGTGTGTGTGTGTCTGTGTGTGTGTATTGTGTTCATGGAAGTGTGTGCGTTTGTGCGAGTGTGCCCGTTCCTCCAAGTGTATGTATGGGTTCACAAACTCTGTAATAGTGGTTTATAAGCACTTTATAAACAAACCTTAGAAATAAAGAGTTACCAAGTCAATCCGTTTCTGTCTATCCTGTATGCTTTTGCTTTGACACGTTTCCATGACATCATGTGTGTGTTCCAGTTGTGTGTGCTGTAAGGAGTGTGTGGACAAGTGTAGTGACGGTGTGTGTGTGTGTGTATGTGTGTGTGTGTGTCGGATCTTGTTGGTGTGCATGTCAGAACTTGTTGCAGAACACACACTCTCAGCCCTAGGGGCACGGAAACTACCTCACACACTTACAGACACGGAGAGAACAGGCAGATACACACACACATACACACACATACACACACACACACACGCACACACACACACTCGCACATAATGGAACACTTTCACAACACTCTTCCCCCCCTCCCATGCCGGTTTGAAATTAGGTCATGAGTCATGACATTTGATTTGGTGATGACCTCAATCCTGGGTCTCGCCGGGCCAGACAGACATGTTGTTACTCCCATGAGTTCCATTACATGCTCCCCGCCTGCCGTCTGTGAGCCCTATTGTCCTCCGCGTCCTATAGAGACGGACAGACAGACGGACAGACAGGGACATGCAGGGGCAGGAAATCCGCCTTCAATCCGTGAATCGTCTTCCGAATCCGGGCGGGCCTTATCGTCAACATCTCCCCCCGGACACACGAATGATTCGGCGACTTCTAAGGGGCTTGATGATGTCAGCTGTCTGCATTAGCATAAGCTATAGAAAGTAGGCTTGAGAACCGATGGTTCCCGAGCCGTAATGGCCCACAGCGCAGGAGCCTATCTCCTGTTTCAGTTGCGTGAGTCGGCTCGATGTACAAGTACATAAGCAGCTATAGAGATGTACTGTGTTTACAGTATAGAGGAGCTACACACCGACCCAAACTCCTTAATGGTCGGTAGAGGTGTAAAGATTTTTTTTACAAAGAGTTGGATCAAAAGTTGGATCTGTTCATTCCAAACCTTCTTTATTACCTGGTACGGATGTTTGAGCATACCTCATACTGTCTCTTCACACACAAAAGGTTTGCCTTCGGGTTACCCAGTCATATTTATTCTAAGAGTATGTACTCACTAATTTTAATAAGAGCTTTAAATCCCTTCGAAAGGACATTTACCCTAAAGCACTTCCTCTGACCTTTCCAGATAGAGTGTGTGTGTGTGTGTGTGTGTGTGGGGATGTGTGTGTGTGTGTGTGTGGGGGGGGGGGGGGGGGGGGGGGGGGGGGTGTGTGTGTGTGTGTGTGTGTGTGTGTGTGTGTGCACTACCAGAGAACTAAATTCAGGAAGGTTCTGTATAGGAACACCTCTTTAATGAGGCCTTTCAGCTTGCTGTCTCCTCTGCATGTCCATACATGACTGTCCTGCCGCGGTGAATGACACACACACACACACACACACACATGCACTCACAAACAGGCACAAACTGTACAGACACACACATATGCAGGCGCACACGTACACACACACACACACACACACACACACACTGACTGATGGATCTCGTTGCTGTGGTAACCCTGCGGTGGAGTTGATTGGTCGTTTGTGACAGGCCGGTCGTTCTGCTGAGCCTTTAATTGGAGGTCTTACCGCTGTCAAAGTCATTCTTCCGCCTTTGTTGACCGTCCTCCTCTTGTTTCATCTGTCCATCCTCTCCTCTCCTCTTGTTTCATCTGTCCATCCTCTCCTCTCCTCCAGGGACGTGCACACAGGGGGTGAAAGAGAGGTAAAAGCCCTGTGTCCTTTGTCCCTCCCCCCCATGTCCCTCCTCTCCCCCCCTCCCCTCCCCTCTCATCTCCTCTCCTCTCCACCCACCCCTCCTCTCCCCTCTTCTCCTCTCTTCTCCTCTCCTACCCCCCTCATCTCCTCTCCTCTCCTCTCCCCCCTCCCCTCCCCTCTCATCTCCTCTCCTCTCCCCTCCTCTCCTCTCCTCTCCTCTCCTCTCCTCTCCTCTCCTCTCCTCTCCGCCCACCCTCCTCTCCTCTCCTCTCCACCCACCTCTCCTCTCCTCTCCTCTCCCTCCTCTCCTCTCTCTCCTGCACCCCCCTACACCACCATAAAGCCCTGCAGAGAGAGTAGTGAAAACAGCCCATCAGTCCATCACGGAACTCCGTGAGCTCCCAGCCGTCCGGCCCGTCTACCGTCTACCACCTATCCTCTACCCTCTACCCTCTACCCTCTACCCTCTACCCTCTACCCTCTATCCTCTACCCTCTCTCCTCTCTCCTCTACCCTCTACCCTCTCTCCTCTCTCCTCTCTCCTCTACCCTCTACCCTCTATCCTCTACCCTCTACCCTCTACCCTCTACCCTCTACCCTCTATCCTCTAGGGTTAGGGTTAGGGAGAGAGGGAGAGAGAGGCCAGGGAGAGAGAGGCCAGGGAGAGGGAGGCCAGGGAGGGCATCCAGGACCACAGCCATCCCAGTCTCACCCTGTCCTCTCCCAGTCTCACCCTGTCCTCTCCCAGTCTCACCCTGTCCTCTCCCAGTCTCACCCTGTCCTCTCCCAGTCTCACCCTGTCCTCTCCCAGTCTCACCCTGTCCTCTCCCAGTCTCACCCTGTCCTCTCCCAGTCTCACCCTGTCCTCTCCCAGTCTCACCCTGTTCTCTCCGCTTCCATCGGGTAGGCGGTACCGGAGCATCCAGTCCCGGGTCGACAGGTTTCGGAACAGCCTCTCCCCTCAGGCCATTAGACTGTTGTATCGTATTGACACCAACGCACCCCCCCACCCTCCCCTCCACCCCCGCTACTGACTATACCCCCCCCACCCCCCCCCCCCCCCTCTCCAGATCAGTGACACTCTTTTGACATTGCACTCTGCAACAAACGAGACTTGACTTGTAACTGGCGATGTGAGCAGCTGTTCCTGGTGTGATTTACAGGATGGTGATAGCTGTGGAACTGATATTTCTACTGTGTTGGTGTGCTGGTGTGTATGTGTGTGTATTTGTGTGTGTGTGTGTGTGTGTGTGTGCGTGTGTGTGTGTGTGTGTGTGTGTGCACGTGGGTGTGTGCGCGTGGGTGTGTGCGCATGTGTGTGTGTACATGCTTGCCTGTGTGCGTGTGTGTGTGTGTGTGTTTGTGTGTGTGCGTGTGTGTGTGTGTGTGTGTGTGTGAAATTCAATATCTCTATGATACGTTGTGCCTGGATCTGGGGGGCTTTAACACAGTCAGGTGTGAGGAGCTGGGGGGTTCACTGCCAGCAGGTTGCTGTGTGTAGACAGTGTGTGTGTAGACAGTGTGTAGTGTAGAGACAGTGTGTGTGTAGACAGTGTGTAGTGTGTAGACAGTGTGTGTGTAGACAGTGTGTGTGTAGACAGTGTGTAGTGTGTAGACAGTGTGTGTGTAGATAGTGTGTGTGTAGACAGTGTGTAGTGTGTAGACAGTGTGTGTGTAGAGACAGTGTGTGTAGAGACAGTGTGTAGTGTAGAGAGAGTGTGTGTGTAGAGACAGTGTGTGTAGACAGTGTGTAGTGTGTAGACAGTGTGTGTGTAGACAGTGTGTGTGTAGAGACAGTGTGTAGTGTAGAGAGAGTGTGTGTGTAGAGACAGTGTGTGTAGACAGTGTGTAGTGTGTAGACAGTGTGTGTGTAGACAGTGTGTGTGTAGACAGTGTGTAGTGTGTAGACAGTGTGTGTGTAGATAGTGTGTGTAGAGACAGTGTGTGTAGAGACAGTGTGTGTAGACAGTGTGTGTGTGTGTAGAGACAGTGTGTGTAGAGACAGTGTGTAGTGTAGACAGTGTGTGTGTAGACAGTGTGTGTGTAGACAGTGTGTGTGTAGACAGTGTGTGTGTAGAGACAGTGTGTAGTGTAGAGAGAGTGTGTGTGTAGACAGTGTGTGTGTAGTGTAGACAGTGTGTGTGTAGACAGTGTGTGTGTAGACAGTGTGTGTGTAGAGACAGTGTGTGTAGAGACAGTGTGTAGTGTAGACAGTGTGTGTAGAGACAGTGTGTGTAGAGACAGTGTGTAGTGTAGACAGTGTGTGTAGAGACAGTGTGTAGTGTAGACAGTGTGTAGTGTAGACAGTGTGTAGTGTAGACAGTGTGTGTGTGTAGAGACAGTGTGTGTGTAGAGACAGTGTGTGTGTAGAGACAGTGTGTGTGTAGACAGTGTGTAGTGTAGACAGTGTGTGTGTGTAGAGAGAGTGTGTAGTGTAGACAGTGTGTGTGTAGAGACAGTGTGTGTGTAGACAGTGTGTGTGTGTAGAGACAGTGTGTGTGTAGAGACAGTGTGTGTGTAGAGACAGTGTGTAGTGTAGACAGTGTGTAGTGTAGACAGTGTGTGTGTGTGTAGAGAGAGTGTGTAGTGTAGACAGTGTGTGTGTAGACAATGTGTGTGTGTAGAGAGAGTGTGTAGTGTAGACAGTGTGTGTGTAGACAGTGTGTGTGTAGAGAGAGTGTGTAGTGTAGACAGTGTGTGTAGACAGTGTGTGTGTAGAGACAGTGTGTGTGTAGAGACAGTGTGTGTAGACAGTGTGTGTGTAGAGAGAGTGTGTAGTGTAGACAGTGTGTGTGTAGAGAGAGTGTGTAGTGTAGACAGTGTGTGTGTAGAGACAGTGTGTATTTTCTTACTGTTGTTCAGGTTCATATCGTCACAGTTCCTCAAGGGCATTTACCTGTCCTGTACTGTAACATGTATCAGGGACTTTCCACTTGCCCCGGCCCTCTCCCTGTTCCTCCAGCCATGCTGAGAAGGTCCTTTACAGTCGGACAGGGTTATTTCCCCTTCAGGGCATTGTGGGAAAACCATTTTATGATTAAAAAAATCATTCGATTCGATTACCTCACCAGCTCTGGCTGATGATAGGAGACAGCCATTTCAGGAGCAGTGGTTGAGTAGCCTGGCAAATGAAAATAAATGTGTCTGAGTGCCTATGTTTGTTTTCATAGTTGGTTTTACTTGTCTAAGGAATATGTGACAGCAGCTGGTGAAACCGGGAACAAGTCGGCAGCCGATCAAATGTTCAGACCTTTATTCAGAAAAATGTAAATAAATGTCAACGTTGTTGAAAATCAATGACACGCTCGCTAGTCAACGAACACAGCTTGTTTTGTTAGCATGCTAACAATGTAGTTTTATAGTTAACCAGGTAGCAGTGGGGATTACTCACCGAAACCAATGCATTGCAATATTTTGGCTTGACTAGCGAGTGTGTCATTGATTCCCAACAACAACATTGACATTTATTTCAATTTTTCAGAATAAAAGTCTGAACAATTTGATTGGTTGCCGACTTGTTCCCGGTTTCACCAGCTGCCGTCACATATCAGAAACCAATTTCTCTGAAGACATGATAAGTATCTACTGTACAGTAAACAATAACTAGACATGCTAATGTTTACATATACACATGCTCTTCTAGTTACAGCATACAGTAGTAGCCCTACATAAACTCATACTGCACATGAACCAGACAAACTTCAATACTGTGTACATGTACGCAAGTAACCACCAAGCACACAAGTCGGCCTATTGACAGACACCCTGGCCAAACACAAATACTAATAGGACGTCACAGTGCACATACAGTACTGATGTACATTACAACCCACACAGTCAATCCACTTAGCGCTTCTACAGTAGAGGACATTGTTACGGGGCCGTGTCTTTGACAGGGAGGTCTTGGCCCCAGTCAGCAGCACTGTGTGTGTGTGTGTGTGTGTGTGTGTGTGTGTGTGTGACAGTGTGTGTGTGTGTGTGTGTGTGTGTGTGTGTGTGTGTGTGTGTGTGACAGTGTGTGTGTGTGTGTGTGTTTCGGAGCGACATCCATAGGCCTAGATTCCAGTGGGCCTCCCCAGGCAGGGGGGTGGTGGGGAGGGGTAGAGGGGTGGAGGGGTGGAGGGAGGGGTGGAGGGGTGGAGGGAGGGGTGAGCAGGGAGGGAGGCCAGGCTTTGAAGGGAGCTCCAGTGACTCATAACCCAACAATCCTCCGTCCTCCCACCCCACCCCACCCCACCCCTCCACCGGCCCAGATCCCCCTGGCTCAGATAGCCGACACACAGGCCCCACTAGCAGAAGAAAAGACATTCTGTTTCCACTTCCCCAGAACAGGGATTGGGTGGACCGATCCACTGTGAAAGACCCCCTCTGTGTGTGTGTGTGTGTGTGTGTGTGTGTGTGTGTGTGTGTTTGTGTGTGTGTGTGTGTGTGTGTGTGTGAACAGCATACAGTGTGTGTGTGTGTGTGTGTGTGTGTGTGTGTGTGTGTGTGTGTGTGTGCACAGTATACAGTACTGTCATGAAAAGGCTTTCTATAGTTCTCTAGTCTCTATGTATCAATACTATAGTTGTATTTTAGGGCCAGTGAATATCAGTGGAGGCTGGTGGAGGCAGAAATCAGAGGACAGGCTGATTGTCATGCATGGATTGGAATGAGAAACGGTATATCCTCCGATTTCTACCTCCACCAGCCTCACCCTGGTGAATATAGTTATCATGTTCATAGCCTCATGAAGATATTTTACACCGTATGTTCTGCTGATATGTCCTCCATCTGTCCTGTTAAATACAATTTCCTCATGTACCCTTTGGGCAATGTAAACCTAAACCTCAGCCTAAACCTCAGCCTCAAGACCAACATATCTCATTGTCTCACATCCCTGATCGTTAACCCAGCTCAGATGTCTTTTTTACCGTGTGAATTCTCTGTGAAACATCCTACATCTATTCAACATGTGGACGGAGACCAGACCGACTGTTCTGTGTATCCATGGGGACAGGAGAGGTGTGTCTCCATGGGGACAGGAGAGGTGTGTTTTAAACATAGATGTCTGCAAATGTCTGGGAAGAGACGTTGTCACTGTCACTGTCCTGGCGCCCCGCTGGGGGAACGAGCTGCCCACCGCTGTCAGGACTGTAGAGTCACTACCTATCTTCTGTCAGGACTGTAGAGTCACTACCTATCTTCTGTCAGGACTGTAGAGTCACTACCTATCTTCTGTCAGGACTGTAGAGTCACTATCTATCTTCTGTCAGGACTGCAGAGTCACTACCTATCTTCTGTCAGGACTGCAGAGTCACTACCTATCTTCTGTCAGGACTGCAGAGTCACTACCTATCTGCTGTCAGGACTGCAGAGTCATGGACCTATCTTCTGTCAGGACTGCAGAGTCATGGACCTATCTTCTGCCGTAGATTGAAGACCCATCTCTTCAGGCTACACCTTAACTGTCCCTTCTAAAGACGCATCTCTTCAGGCTACACCTTAACTGTCCCTTCTAAAGACGCATCTCTTCAGGCTACACCTTAACTGTCCCTTCTAAAGACCCATCTCTTCAGGCTACACCTTAACTGTCCCTCCTAAAGACCCATCTCTTCAGGCTACACCTTAACTGTCCCTCCTAAAGACCTCCTCATCCCCACTACCCTCCTATACAGTTTCTCTACTGTAAATAAATAAATATATATATATATATTATATAGTATTCAATTGGAAGTGTGTCCAAACTTTTGACTGGTACCGTATATGTATGTATATATATATATATATCTGTACTGTACTGTAACATACAGCATTAGGGACTTTCCCCTTCCTCCGGCCCTCTCCCTGTTCCTCCATTCATGCTGAGAATGTCATTACAGATGGCCAGGGTTATTTCCCCTTCAGGGCGACGAAGGAAAAGCATTTGACATTTTATGAAGTAGATCGTTAGATGACATTACCACACCGTCTCTGGCTGACTAGAGGAAGCTGTGTGTTTTTAACATAAAATGTCTGCAAATATCTGTGAAATGGGTCCTGTGTGGCTCAGTTGGCGGAGCGTGACGCTAGCTATGGTATGCTAACGCTGTGGGTTTGATTCCAGCTGGGGAATGCACTCACTGTGCTGTCAGTCACTTTGTATGAAGAGTCTGCCTAAATAGTTTTGATTATATTGAAACTATTACTATTATTACTATTATATACTGTATATCATGTTTGTAGTTGCTCTCTGCTTGTGTTCTGTTCTGTCTAGTTTTATGTTGTAAGAGTGTTGTTCTGTTCTGTCTGTTTCTATGTCTAGTTCTGCCTGAATCGTTATTATTATTATTATTATTATTATTATTATTATTATTATTATTATTATTATTATTATATAAACATCTGACGTCCATCTATGGATCCAACGTTGGAGAGAGATCAGACAGATGGTTATGTCGTTACCGTAGGGAATGAGAGATGCTGAGTATGTATTTACCATATTGGGAATGGGAGACTTATGTTTTTAACATGCACTGCGTGTGTGAGTGCGGTAATGGGAGCTGATGTCATCGTTGTCAAGAATGTGTGAGTGACTTCCTGCCTGGCTTCACACATACAGTCAACTGAATGGGAAAGTGTGTCCAGACTTTTGACTGGTACTGTAATGGAGACACAAATCTAATGCTGTCTAAATATGATTCAACAAATACAGTATATACAGTATGTATTGTTATAGTCTCCCAATGGATTCGGACACTTCATATTTGACAGGAGAGGTGATAGTAGAGAGGAGAGGGGAGAGGGAAGAGGGGAGAGGGGAGAGAGGAGAGTAGAGAGGAGAGGGGAGAGGGGAGAGGGGAGAGGGGAGAGGGGAGAGGAGAGGGGGGAGAGGAGAGAGGAGAGGGGAGAGGAGAGGGGAGAGAGGAGAGGGGAGGGGAGAGGAGAGAGGAGAGGGGAGAGGAGAGGGGAGACGGGGACGGAGGGAGAGGACATACACTAGTTAGAGGGCACTGGGTTCTCTGTGCCAGGCAGAGGCTCATGGGATTGCAGTGTGTAGGAGGGGAATGGCATTTCCTCTGACCTGCCTCTGGGGGTCTCTGGGGGTCTCTGGGGGGACTGTGAGTGTGTGTGTTGGGGTGTACGTAGATGTGTGTGTGTGTGTGTGTGTGTGTGTGTGTGTGTGTGTGTGTGTGTGTGTGTGTGTGTGCATGTGCGTGTGTGTGTGTGTGTGTGTGTGTGTGTGTGTGTGTGTGTCTTCTCAGGATGCTTAACAACGACGACAAGGACGTCAGGGAGCTGGCCCGCTCCTCCATGTTCCTGGACCTGAGGAGAAGGAAGGTCCCAGTTGCCAGGGGGGCGGAGCCCCACTTCCTTGGGTTCAAGAGGAAACCCAGCGGAAAATTGGACACTCATTCCGCTGGTTTTGGAGTCTGGTCTGATTGGCCAGACCTGAATGACCTCTGTGTCCGAGCCGGGGTGTCCCTGGAGTGGGTGCGGTCTGACTCTGAGACTGTTCGGGTCTCAGAGAACTGTATATCTGACCCTCTCACACAGGTCAGGGCAACAGCCTCCTTTGCTGGACAGAGCCACCAGCTAACATCTAGAGGGGCCAGACGGACTCTCATGGACCTTCATCAACATCAACAACAACAACACTGGACTGGTCTGAAACTCCAGGGAAAACTGGCATGTCTTCCCACAGCTGATCACTCTGTTTCCCATTATTTTCTAAAAAACACTGCACTCGATGAGGACATTGTCATATTCACAACCAAGGCCAGATTACAAGTCCTTCCTACCAGACTCAACCTCTCTATTTGGTTTCCCTCCACTCAGGTTCCTCATTGCTTGCACCACACCACAGAACAGGTTACAGAAACACTTTCACATATCTTGAATGGCTGTTATGTTTACAAAGGAATGTATATAGCACGTCATGACAGAATTGTGAGCCTAATAGTAAAGGACATATCACTCCACTTCCCAGCTACAGTGAAAATGTATACACATGCTTGTGTCAATGCATCCATGTTCAATTTCTGTAATGACCAATGTCACTTTTCACAGTTGTCTGCTAACACACCAGATGTTGTTGTTGTTAATGAAGAGTCCAGAGAGGTGTCTGTATTAGAGGTAGCGTGCACCTTTGATATAAGCCTAGAGGAAGCCTTCATGACTAAGGTCATGAAATACCAGCAGCTTGTAGACACCATCTCAGAGCTAGGCTATAGGTGTACGCTATTAGTCTTTATATTTGGCAGTCTTGGACATGTACACAGATTGGTTGTCAGAGGACTACGTCTACTGGGAATGTCCAAGGGAGAAGCAAAAAGGCTCAGCAAGTATTGCTCTGTCTCTGCGATTATTGGCAGCCGCCAAATATGGCGGAGACGGTGTTACTTGTACCCGTGAGTCTTGTCCTGTTGTATGTGAAAGACATTGTCCATGTCTGTTTGTGAATGCATCCCATCTGTGCCTTCAGTATTTGTGTCCTTGTATACTTGTTTCTATGTGGACAGAAATAAATGATTAAAATGTGTGTGTGTGTGTGTGTGTGTGTGTGTGTGTGTGTGTGTGTGTGTGTGTGTGTGTGTGTGTGTGTGTGGTAAGACTAGGGGCACTGGATGGTTTTGCAATAGTTGGTTCTGATCCATGTTGGTTTGACAGCCAGACACAGTTACAGCAACAGCAACACATGTATCGCTAACATTTCATTCCAGACCAATTTTTATTCAATAAACTTAAATGAGTGATTAATTAAGTGTAATCGCAGGTGTAAGTGCAGTGTATCAAGGGTACAGTACTCAGTACAAAGACTTTGATTTACTATCACATCCAATATCACCATATCCTATTTCCCCCCAAAAAAATCGTTGCCAAATTGATTTGTCTGGGTCGCTGTTTTTCCTGACAGAGAAATCCATTGTGAGGTGTTGTGTTTCTTGGGAAAGGCCCCTAAGCCTGATGACCAACAGGAAACCCCCACTGGCCAGTCACATCCTCCTGGTTCCTACCCCGCGGCAGCCTTACGTCACCCGCTTGGAGGTCAACAAGGAAACTATTAATTAGTTCTACTTGATTTCCCACTCCGCACCATTCCCATGGACGTGGAATAGAGCAGGGGAGGCCGGTGGAGGTAGAAATCGGAGGACGGCCTCACTGTGATGCATGGAAAAAGAATGAGGAACGGCATCAAACACGTGTTTGATAGCGTTCCTCATTCCGGTCCATGCGTTACAAGGTGGCCGTCCTCCGATTTCTACCTCCACCGGCCTCCCCTGCACATGGAAATGTGTCCATCTCTGAAATATGAGAAGTCACTGAGTCTGCGGTGGTTATGGTATTTTCATTATACTGTTAAGCACCTTGTATTGCATTTTTGCACGAGAGTCACTACAATACAGTTTGCTTTGATTTGATTAATGATGGTCCGTGGAGCAGATCTGTCAGTCACCAGCCAGACTGGTTCCTGTGTGTCTGACCAGTACTTCCTCCTCTACGCCCACACTGAGCTCACCCTGTGCATGTCTGCTTGGTCACTGGGGAATGTCATCTGTGGAGGTATGCAGTCAGAGACACAACCACTACTCCCACACCTTCATCCCCTCTACCCCCTGTACAGTCTCTCTACTATCAATACATTATTTTTAAAAATTCTTCTTCCTTCCTTCCTTTTATTATAATTTTTATTTTTTCATGATTTTTGCACTTTTGCACTTTTTATTATTATTGATCTTGTATGCTCCTTTTTAAAAATCATTTTATGATGTCTTCGTCTTTTTATTTAATGTATTGATGTCCTTGTCTATTGCATGTTCTTTTTATTTGTTTCTGTGTTGTGCTGCTTTTGCTGTGATGTATTTAGCTTTTTCTTTTGATGTAAACGTGCACTGAGACACCTCGGTGTGATTCTGCACTGGAAAAATCAATAAACTTAAACTTCGTCTATCAGAATCAGAATCAGAATTCTTAAGTATATTCGCACATACAGGAAATTGACTTGGTGTGGTTGGTGCATAACAGGACATAAAGATACAAACAACAATATAATAAATCTTGTCCCTTGTGAGAGTAATCCGAGTGGAATCGCAAAACAGACAAACAATTACAATTACAACATTAGAATTTGCCATTTAGCAGACGCTTTTAATCCAAAACGATTTACAATTATTAGGGACATTCCCCCTGGAGTAACTGAGGCTACGTGCCTTACACTCAAGGGCACACTAGTGGTGGTGATTAGGGCGAGATTTGACCTCACTACCTTCCAAACACCAGTCTACCTCACTATCCACTAGGCCAGCCGCCAGGCCACCACTACCCACTACCCAACACAGCGAGGTGACCCTAGTAGGCGCCATCTTGGGTGATTATTCTAGCACTGTGACTGCCAACGGACCCTGGTCCTAGCACAGATTACTTTGTCTTATGATGACTGATGGATAGATGATTCACTTACTTAGACAAATGTTTTTGTTGTAAGTCACTTTGGATAAAGGCGTCTGACAAATGTCTAAGATGTAAATGTAAATGTAACACCGGGACCAAGGCAGTACGCTGACTCGCAATCCGATACACTTCTGTTGCGATCCAGCTAGATCGATTGAGAGATTGAACTTTCCTAAACCAACACTGGGACACAGACTCTATCCTGACTTGCAATACAATACACTCCTGCTCTATATCCAGCTAGATCGATTGCGAGAGTGAGAGAGTGAGAGATTAGGAGATGATTTTCCTTTTGTAGATCAACATCTGGGAAAAATACACTATCCTGGCTTTTAATATGATACACTTCTGTTCATTCCAGCTAGATCGATGGAGAGATTAAGACACTGTTCCCACTTGGAGATCCTGTTGGAGCGGTCAGGTGCACCAGAGGGGTGAAACATGAGACCTGAGACTTAGTTGAAACGGAGAGGGGAGGCTGGTGGAGGTAGGAATCGGAGGACGGGCTCATTATAACGCAAGGAACAGAATGAGGAACAGTTTCAAACACACATGAGGAATGGTGTGAAACACGTGTTTGATACCGTTCCTCATTCCGCTCCGTGGATTACAATGAGCCCGTCCTCCGATTTCTACCTCCACCAGCCTCCCCTGGTTGAATGTATTGTACTGTACTGTAACATACAGCATATTAGGGACTTTCCCCTTCCTCCGGCCCTCTCCCTGTTCCTCCATTCATGCTGAGAATGTCATTTACAGACGGCCAGGGTTATTTCCCCTTCAGGGCGACGAAGGAAAAGCATTTGACATTTTATGAAGTAGATCGTTAGATGACATTACCACACCGTCTCTGGCTGACTAGAGGAAGCTGCGTTTCAGGTGCGCTGGCGGAATAGCCTGCTCTTCGTCTTCTCTCAATAAATGTTTGAGTAACACTATTTCTGTTTTTCATTTCTTAGCGTGGCTTCAGTATTGAATCCATGCAAAACTACGATACCCTGGCGACCGTGTGTGTGTGTGTGTGTGTGTGTGTGTGTGTGTGTGTGTGTATCTGTGTGTGTATCTGTATGTGTCTACATTACGCCCCCCCCAGTCTCAGGAATGAGAGAGGTGCCGCATTCATAATGATAAGTACCTACCGTGCAGGGGAGGCTGGTGGAGGCAGAAATCGGAGGACGGCCTCTGGTTTCTGCCTCCACCTGCCTCCACTGCTGCTGTACAGAAACTAATCAGCAAGAAAGCCACTTCTCTTCTCGCCCTTGAAACATGAAAGGTATGTTTATGTATTCCTCCTTACGCTCTGTGCATTACAATGAGCCCGTCCTCCGATTTCTACTTCCACCAGCCTCCCCTTGCTGTGACCTATTTTTCCATGTCCAGGGTAGACTGGGTAGGTCATGAATGCTCAGGTGCCTCAAGAAATGATCTTCTATGTCACTATGTGGACTTTGGTGTGGCAAGGGAAATTCCTTGTCCTCCTTTCTGCCTGTCCCACTCCCACGCTCTCTCTCTCTCCCCCTCTTCCGCCCTTCTGTCTAATACTTTCCCATTCTCTCTTTATGTACTATTTCTCTTTGTTTATCTCTCTCTCTCTCTCTGTCTCTCTCTCTCTCTCTCTGTCTCTCTCTTTCCTCTCTCTCTCTCTCTGTCTCTCTCTCTTTCTCTCTCTCTCTCTCTCTCCCTCTGCCACAGCCGTGTTGAACACACTTCCTCTCTGCCCTTATAAGGGCGTTGATCCTAGGGTCAGTGTTACTTGTTATTACAGCCATTCATATCAGATCCTTGCTTGCCAGCTACAATGATTGCTATCACTGTAGCCTTTCTTGCCACACTATACGGCCTGAACCGAAGTATTAGATCTATATCATACAATATACAATATCGACATGGAAAAAGAGCTGTTTCTCATGATCTGTAGAGGATCATGATAAGATTATAGGTACTCACTATAAAGGTGTAGGGTGAATTCGGGCAATCTGGGATATTGGGTGATGTGACATGTGTGTTTAATGTATGTTTATTTCCTGTTCTAACAGAATCTACTTTCAAATGTCAGTCACATGACATCCATGCTAACCTACAGTAAAGGTCCTGTTGACTAGATATCGCTAGAACAGGAAATAAACACACTGCAGTTTAGGTGTCCCACATTACGCAATGTCCCAGATTACCCGAATTCCCCCGACACCCCCTTCCGGATGATGAAGATGAACGAGGGTATTTAACGATCATAAGATAATAATCAGTTCCTAAGCAGAAGACCTTGAGATGAGGTGTTATTATGAGGTCTGTGTAAGCTGTTGCTGGTTGTCTCTTCACACACCCACTCAGACAGGAACTCAGTAACCCTGCCTGGCTCCCCCGACCTGACACAGCCTCGTCAGACCAGTCCAGGACCTCTGCTCTGCTGTCTTCAGACGCTGCAGCTGACATCTCCCTCCCTCCCTCCCTCCCTCCCTCCCTCCCTCCCTCACTGACGGGCCCCTGCAGGCATGCTCAGCTCTCCATCTCACTCTCTTTCTTTCTTTCTCTCGTTCTGTCTGTCTTTTGTCTTTTCTTTTTCATTAATAGTGAAGTAACTATGTCTCTTTCCCTATCTCTCCCTCTCTGTCTTTCTCTCTGTCCCTCTCTCTGTCCCTCTCTCTCCCTCTCTCTCTCTCTGTCCCTCTCTCTCTCTCTCCCTCTCTCTCTCTCTGTCCCTCTCTCTGTCCCTCTCTCTCTGTCTCTCTCTGTCTCTCTCTCTCTCCCTATCTCCCTATCTCTTTCTCCATCTTTCGAGGGCTGCAGAAGATATGTGTAACTAGCTCCCCCTCCTTCCCTCCCTCCCTCACTCCCTCCCTCCCTCTCTCTCCCTTGTAGACATTCCTGACAGCGTCTCCTTTCTCTGTCTGTAGCTCCTCCGGACAGCTGGGCCTTAGCAACATGAGACCCAGTTATCACTATAGCCTGGCGACCGTGTGTGTATGTGTGTGTGTGTGTGTGTGTGCGTGTGTGTGTGTGTGTATGTGTGTGTGTGCGTATGTGTTTCTACGTGCGTGTATCTGTGTGTGTCTACAGTACGCCCCCCCCCCCACAGTCTCAGGAATGAGAGAGGTGCCACATTCATAAGATTCTCCTAAAAAAAACGAAACCTCAAAAGCTGACACATTATATTCAGGAAGTCTCACCTTTCACTCAAGCATGTTGCCTTCGGTTGTTGTTCTAAAGTCTCTTTTTTTTCTATTTACAGCAGATGTGCTCTGAGCTGACCGGTGTTGTGTTTAACGTGAGGACACGTCTCTTACAGGACGCCATAATCCTCCTCCAGCTGCTGTTATGAAATACATCCCTGTGGTAATCTTCGGCGTTCCTAAACAACATCGCACTCCATAAACAGGAAGACAACCCCTTTTTCTTTGGTCTGGTTACGCGGTGAGAACGCCCTTCGTCTGAGGTGATGTTTCCC
The DNA here is from genome assembly GCF_963989245.1 of Nansenia antarctica. NCBI lineage: Eukaryota > Metazoa > Chordata > Actinopteri > Argentiniformes > Microstomatidae > Nansenia > Nansenia antarctica. Next base: position 6,603,102 of record NC_137684.1, read on the forward strand.
GTCGTAGGCTACTTTGTTTTTCACCGAAGGTGAAAAAGCCAAACCGTATTCATTGTTGACCTTTGCAACAACCTTATTGTTGACCTTTGTCACACTTTGAAAAGCTGCTTGAAAGTGTGACGTAGGTAAACCAAGGTGAGAGAGTTGACTCCCTCAAGGTGAGAGAGTTGACTGAGTGACTAACCGTTCACACAGAACCAACACTCAAAACATGTTTGCTTGTTTCTAGGTGAAGCTCCATTTTCAACAGCAGATTTTCACGACAATGAATACTATCTCCTCTCTCATACCTGCCACGTTCACAGTTAGATTACGTCCAAAAAACAACAAACAAAAACAAACGAACAAAAAGATGACCTCCCTGGCTGGATGACAGTTCACGGTAACCTTTCAGTGCTCTTTCAGCATTACTAACATTACTCTGTAATAACTAAGAAATGATGTGCCAACTATACGTTCCAACCAGGGGTACTTATCTCATTGACAGTTAGGTAACTACATGGCACTTAAGGGCACATAAATGGCATATAAAGGTTAATCCAAATGACTGTTGTCCCGAGACACTGATTTGAGGTTGTGTTGTGATTTCCCCCTTTGCGGTTGAGTTGAGGATGTGGGAGGATAAAGCTGGTCCTAGATCAGTGATAAGGGGCGACCCAGAGCAAAGTTTACACATCCAGCTCGGCTGAAAACGGTAAGCTGGAGAGTTTCTTGCAGTGACTCAGCGAACAGTAATGGACGCCCAACCAGCAACAAACACTGTTGCCCTGGAAACGTAGGATTGGGAGAATGACGCCTTTGTTAAATGGGATGGGGAAATGCTGTGGAATGGTCCCCAGACTCGGATTTGGAAATCTGTTGACCTTTTATGTGGGCATGTCGTACATGGATGATGAATGTGAGAATGGAATAAGGAAGCAACATGTGATGAAACCGGGAACTAGTCGGCAAACAATCAAATTGTTTAATCAAAACATTTTTGGGGTGAAAGTCAATGACACACTCGCAAGCCAAAATACTGCAATGCAATGGATTCGGTGAGTACTCCCCTCTACTACCTAGTTAACACTACTTTAAATTGTTAGCAGGCTCACAAAACAAGCTGTGTTAGCTGACTAGCGAGTGTGTCATTGATTTTCAACCATTGAAATGTATTTATATTTTTCAGAATATAAGTCTGAACATTTAATTGGCTGCTGACTTGTTCCCGGGTTTCACCAGCTGCTGTCACACATGGACATGGATGAGTGGCCCAAAGACCAGGATCCAACTGATGTTCAATTAAGCAATATCACACGAGAGGGAGTGTGTTCTACTGAATATCAGCACGGCTGTGATTCGGTCGTAGGTACGAGGCCGCCAGGCCGAGTACCGAAGACAATCACAGCCGTGCTGATATTCAGTATAACACACGACCTCGAGTGTGATATTGCTTTTATACAACAGTTCTACAGCGCAATTTATTAGTTAACAGTAATAAGTGACAACAGATTATGATTTGTTTGTTTATTTAATCATTTATTTTGGCTCCGTCAAGAAAAAATAGTTCCTCAACGGGACTGTTCAACTAGCGAAGTTTCCCACAGAAGTGGGGAAAAAAACTTCAGATCAGATATATAAACGGGTTATTTTGATAAACCGGATACATTTTGTGAATATATATGGTTACTTTCTCGCCTGAAAACATATTAAAACTTCATAAAATGATATATTAACACTTGTAGAGCCAAATTACAGCTTTTGGCCAATGGCGGCCAAAATTGAGGAATTAAAAACGGAGAGTTTTGCTTTGCGCGCTGATTGGCTAATGTCTTCTTAGTAACAATGTAGTCTAATTAACGGTAATGTAACACCTGTGCGGCGGAGTGCTACATATAGTTAAAAGTCCCAGTGCTGTTATACTATATATCGTCACTCATGGAATGCCTCTTGTCCAATCAAATTACTTGGTCGGAACTAACTGTTGTATAACATCATATACAGTATGGGAGCTTCCTCTCTCTCACACTCTTTCCCTCTTGCTCGCTCTCTCTCCCTCTCTCTCAAACTACTTCTCTTTCTCATTAACACTACACACACACACACACACACACACACACACACACACACACACACCAGAGCTAATCAAGGAGCCACGGGTGTGTCTCCCTTCATCTATGTGTCGTAACTGCACAGGTATGCGCTCACCTGAGTCCCGAGTCACGCACACACACACACACACACACACACACACACAAACACACACAAAGACACCACAAAGACACCCAAGTACCTGTCAACATACTTCCAAAAAGTGAACAACGTCCACACTTACAACACCAGAGGAAGCTCCACGAACCACGTTCAACCGCGTTGCACCACAAACAAGGGTTTAAACTCGTTTGCAAACTATGCAGTAAAGATGTGGAACGCCCTTCCTATAATCTTAAAGGAGTGCAAAACACTGCCCACCTTCAAAACCACTCTCAAAAAACATTTACAGGAGGCTGCAATCCGTAACTGGACCCTCTAAAACAAAAATCTGATTAAAAGACCTGAACTACCCACTGTACATACTTTGTGTTTTGTCCCCCGCCCCCACCTGTGGTGTATGTCCCCACCTGTCCTACCCGCTGTACATACCTTATGTTTTGTTGTATTGTTCTTCCCATGATGGATGTACGTTTATCTTGTAGATAGTAATAGTTATTTGTCTGTATTATCATGTAGATAGTACTAGTTCTTTTCTTATGTCTGTCTTACATGTAACGATGAATTGAAAATCAAGGACCCCAATTGAAATAAGCCAGTGGCTTTCTTGGGTTTTTATCCTCTTAGTTTGACCTTGTATGTAATATGTACTTTCATGTACCTACTTCTGCAAACATTCTAATAAAGTTTTCAATCAAAAAAAAAAACACACATAATTCACTTACTGGAAAGTAAGTGCATTCCGGATAAAACCAGCCGGTGAATACCAGGATGTTGAGCTAAACGCCATTCCCCATGCCAAAAAAGCTCTCCGTTTATCAAACATGCGTATTGTAAACGCAGTCCTAAAGAGGTTGCTCACCCTCCAGATGACTCAGTAACGGTCGGTTAGAACGGACCCGGATATTACTCCTACAGATAGGCACCAGACAAAATAAGCTTGGCTTTGCTCTGAGGGTGTTTTAAACCTGTGTGACGTGGGTTAGGGTTAGGGTTAGGGTGGAGGGTGGAGGGTGGAGGGGTTGTTATGTTACTCGTGAAGACGCATCAGAGTTACTCAGCCTCTCTGCCCACGCTGTTTGGCTTACGGGGGTGGTATTTACATTTAGGCCCACTAGTGTTGTTGAGATACTGTCGTCTGTTGTGTAATGATGGGAAATGTCTGTCTGTGTGTGTGTGTGTGTGTGTGAGTGTGAGTGTGTGCGTGTCTGTGTGTGTGTGTGTGTGTAGGGAAATGACAGAGCCGTCGTGGTGAGAGAGAGATTGGACTCTCTACGTCAGAGTGGTTGGTGGGAAGCAGTTGGCCAAACCTAACCAGAGCTACCCAAGGGAAGAGGTAAGGAGGGGGGAGGGGAGGGGTGAGGAGGGGGGGGGGAGGGGTGAGGAGGGGTGAGGAGGGTGGAGGGAAGGGGTGAGGAGGGTGGAGGGGAGGGGTGAGGAGCGCGGAGGGAAGGGGTGAGGAGGGAAGGGGTGAGGAGAGAAGGGGTGAGGAGAGAAGGGGTGAGGGGGGAGGGGTGAGGAGCGCGGAGGGAAGGGGTGAGGAGGGTGGAGGGAAGGGGTGAGGAGGGTGGAGGGAAGGGGTGAGGAGGGTGGAGGGGAGGGGTGAGGAGAGAAGGGGTGAGGAGAGAAGGGGTGAGGGGGGGAGGGGTGAGGAGGGGGGGAGGGAAGGAGTGAGGAATGTCACATCTGGGGATAATGTTATGAAGCAGGATCAAACAGTGAGTCAGAAAACGTTGATATTTGTTATTATTATTATTATATTGTTATTATTAAGGTATGTTTGGATTTGAATATGAATTGTATGGGCATGTAAGACTAAAAAAAGAATAACTAAGGAGATATGAGTTATATCTGAATGTCAATGAACATTCCATATCTTCTGTCAGGGGATAGAGTACTGTAGGTGCAAGGGAGGCTGGAGGAGGTAGAACAGAGATCAGAGATCCTGTTGTCAGGTGGACCGGAGGGGAGGAAATCTGAGACCTGAAACTTGTTAAAATGGAGAGGGGAGACCGGTGGAGGTAGAAATCGGAGGACGGGCTCATTATAATGTATGGAACGGAAAGAGGAACAGTATCAAACACCTGAGAAAACAACATTGTCAAACACGTGTTTGATACCATTCCCCGTTCCGTTCCATGCACTACAATGAGCCCGTCCTCCGATTTCTACCTCCACCGGCCTCCCCTGAGTAGGCGAGAGATAAGAGAGTTATGGCTGTGAGGACATGAGAGGAGCCGTGTGGGAGAGGCCTTATCTCTCCCTGATAACACTTCCGCCACTCCCCCACCCCCCACAACCCTCACCACACAGCAAACACCCCCCTCCAAACCCTCAATCCTGTCATAACTAACTTAGTCAGTATAGGCGACGGCATTTTAGATGACGCTTTTGATCCAGCGACTGACATTGCAGTGAGTGCCGCATTTTTCAGTATCCAGTATATGTATATATACAGTATATACAGTATATGTATATATATACAGTATATGGCAAACGATGGGAATCAAACCCATAACCTGAGCATTGTTATTTTTTTTGAGTGGGCAGTCCCACTCATATTTTTCATTTTATTGACAGATATAGTAGAGATTTAGACAGGAAGGATGGGTGAGAGAGAGAGGAGGGATGACATGCAGGATATGTCCCCGGCCGGAATCGAACCGGGGACCCTGCGGTTAGCATGGTCAACGCTTAACCCGCTACGCCACCTGAGCATTGTTAGCGCCATGCTAACTCTACCAGCTGAGCCACAGAGGACCACGACACCGTGGGGTTGAGTATGACTGCTGCTACTGTGGCACAGGGTCACGCAGGCCAGTCCTATAGTTCACATTTACATTTCACATTTACATTTACATTTTTGGCATCTAGCAGACGCCTTTATCCAAAGCGATTTCCAACACACTGTAAGTGAATCATCTATCCATCAGTCATCATAAGATGTGAATCATCTATCCATCAGTCATCATAAGAAATAGTAATCTATGCCAAGACCAGGGGCCATTGGCAGTTACAATGCTAGAAGAGAAACAGTTTCTAGTAGAGAAACTGTACAGTGGGTAGTGGGGATGAGGAGTGTTTCGGAGGGACAACAGTTAAGTCAATTTCCGAAGTTAGATCTGTTCAATTTACTGCAAATCCGATACTGTTCTTGTGTATTGTTCTAACATTCGACATAGTTAATCTACGAACAGCAACAGCAGGTGTGTGCAGTGGCTTGGTTCTCAGAAAACAGGCCCTTGTGTTAACGATGGCCTGGCGATCCGTACTCCATGTCCTTGTGGGCCTGTTGTTGAGTCTACCGAGCGAGGCCAGCGGAGGTAGAAATCGGAGGACGGAGCTCATTCTAATGCACGAAACGGAATGAGGAATGTTATCAAACACATTTTGTACAATGAGACCCGTTCTCACGATTTCTACCTCCACCAGCCTCCACAGGAGTCCACCCACATCTCACTCACACAGCCTCCAAGACTCTCCTATCTATTCTAGGCTCTCCAATCTATTCTAGTCTCTCCTATCTATTCTAGTCTCTCCGTGTCTGTTGAACTGTTGGCTCAAGTCAGAACACCTCCCTGACATCCCACCCTTCCCCGCTGGGCCCTCTTCCGTCCACATAATGGGGCTGAGAGCAGCCATGAGCAGGGGTAGGGGTAGGGGCTGAGAGCAGCCATGACCAGGGGTAGGGGTAGGGGTAGGGGCTGAGAGCAGCCATGACCAGGGGTAGGGGTAGGGGTAGGGGCTGAGAGCAGCCATGACCAGGGGTAGGGGTAGGGGTAGGGGTAGGGGCTGAGTGCAGCCATGAGCAGGGGTAGGGGTAGGGGCTGAGAGCAGCCATGAGCAGGGGTAGGGGTAGGGGCTGAGAGCAGCCATGAGCAGGGGTAGGGGTAGGGGTTGAGAGCAGCCATGAGCAGGGGTAGGGGTAGGGGCTGAGAGCAGCCATGAGCAGGGGTAGGGTAAGGGGCTGAGAGCCTGCCATCGCTGCGTCAGAGCAGAGGATGTTTATTCAGATACAGCCTGTCTGTCTGCATTTACATTGTTTTGGCACCGAGCAGACGCTTTTATCCAAAGCAACTTGCAACAAATATGTTTGTCTAAGTAAGTGAATCATCTATCTAGCAGTCATCATAGGAAAAAAGAAATCTATGCTAGGACCAGGGGCCATTGGCAGTCACAGTGCTAGAAGAAGGAAGAATTACTTTTTTCACCGTTTTTGTTGTTGTCATTTTTAATTTATTTAGGAACCGACATTGATCTTTTATTTTATTTTTTTACTTTTTTTGATTATCATCTGTGGATCTCCTTACAGCCGCCAGCACAGAGAGAGAGGCTGAAGGACAGCAGTGAAGAATGACAGGAAATGACAGGAAAGAGGAGAAGGAAAGTACAGCACAGCATGTGACAAGACGCCCTTGTGTGGAGTCACAGCTCACAAACGACTCTCATCATCTCTCAGACAACGCTCAATCGTTTATTATTATTATTAATAATAATAATAATAATAATAATAATAATAATAATAAGCTGTTTAATCTAGATCAGAATTATCCGGAATCAGTTTTCGCTATCCAGGGTCAGATCGAGCCGACTGATTTCCCCTAATTCAATCAAAATCTGCCAGATAGATCTGATCCTGTATCGCAAAAAAAGAATCATTATGAAAGTTTTTAAAATACTGGGCCCAGATTGAAAATGGTATCGAACACGTGTGTCAAGGTAATGAGCCTGTCCTCTGACTTGTACCTCCAACAGCCTCCCCTGTGCTACACCTGGTCATAAGTACTGTATGCTCAGGAAGTCTCGGTACATACACTGGGCAAAATTACATATGGACAAAAGTATGTAGACACAATTATCGTCTGGGGCTGTTTTCATGGTTTGGGCTAGGCCCCTTAGTTCCAGTGAAATCCCAGAAGAGTGGAAGCTGTTATAGCAGCAAAGGTGCGACCAACTCCACATTAATGCCCATGGTTTTGGAATGAAAGTTCAACAACCACATGGGTGTGATGTTCGGGTGTCCCAATACTTTTGTCCACATAGTGTACATGTGACACGTGGTCGTTAGCGCGGCCGGTGAATGCTACAACGCTACACGCGGTCGTAACCCGCGGTGACCCCTCATGGTTGCGGTCTCCGAGGGCAGAGGTGTATGTGTGTGTGAGATTGAAGTGGTGCCCAATTTGCGAGGGCTGTATTTTTAGACAGGAAGCTTGTCCGCGCTCCGGTAATACCGCTCAGATCAGAGCAGCCTTTGATGTGTTCATTGTACTGTGATCCGGCTTCAAAGCTCGCCGGGAGGCAGGGGCCGCTGACTCCACTCTAGCAGGCTCTGTGATGCAGGGAGGGGGGCTCAGCTTACTGTCACCTCTGACCCCCACCACCACTACCACCACCCCCCCCACCACCACCACCCCCACCACCACCACCACCCCCACCCCCACCACCACCCCCACCACCACCACCACCACCCCCACCACCACCACCACCACCACCCCCACCACCACCACCACCACCACCCCCACCACCACCACCACCACCCCCACCCCCACCACCACCACCACCATCCCCACCACCACCACCCCCACCACCACCCCCACCACCACCACCACCACCCCCACCACCCCCACCACCACCACCACCACCACCACCACCACCACCACCACCACCATCACCACCCCCACCACCACCACCACCACCATCACCACCCCCACCCCCACCACCACCACCACCCCCCTCGGACATGTGTGTGCGTTCTGGCTCGGCACTGGGCTCGACACCATCCGTCCGGAGAAACAGAAAGGTCCTCTGTGGCTCTGTTGGTAGAGCGTGGTGCTAACGCTATCGCGTAGGTTGGTGGTTCGATTCCCGCTGGGACCGTATGTACTGGAAAATGTGTGCACTCACTGCTATGTACTGTAAGTCGCTTTGTATACGGACATGAAAGTGTCAGCTATATCTAGAAAGGGACTGACAGGATGGACAGTGAAGTCAGATCACAAGATACAAGTTCCTTTTTGCTACATAAGCGAGGTTGGTGGAGTTAGTTGTATTGTACTGTACATTCACTGACAATCCAGGGGAGGCTGGCGGAGGTAGAAATGGGAGGACCGGCTCATTGTAATGCCTGGGATGGAATGAGGAATGGTATAAAACACGTGTCCTGTCACACACACAGGGGCCCCTGTCCTCCGATTTGTACCTCCACCAGCCGCCACTGAGTCTGACATATACAGCAATAAAGAGACAAACAAGACAGTATGTTACTTTGGCTAGTCCTTTATAGTTACATTGATAACACATGTTTTCGATTGAAAGCGTTGTCATTATCTCCTTTAGATGAGACACTTGCTTCCCCCTACACTGTGCCTCCTAAGATTTCTACTTCCCCCCCAGTACTGTTTATATCTTTCTTTCTTCTTCTGCCAATGGCCCCTGGCCTGAGCTAGATTACTCTTCCTGCTACGACTGGTGAATTGATGATTCACTTACTTAGTCAAATGTATCGATTGTAAGTCGCTTTGGAATAAGGCGTCTGCTAAACGCCAAACATGTTAATGTAAATGTAGATGACATCAGACATCATTTTGACATCAAACAAACAGCAACGATACACAAACATAATTCACTAAGACAGTAGACTACCGTTGGCTTCTGTTGTACGTACTATCCACTCAGGGATTCAGTTAGATATGTGTGGGATGTGACAGATACAGTATGCAGGACTCTGCTACACATTCAAATGAAATCCCAAAAGATTGTTCTACGGTAATAAAAAAGCTTCTGACAACACAGTTACTCATGACAGCTCCGGATGAAACATTTATGGTGTCATATCTTTTTTATGAGACACCATATCCGTTATCCAACCATAATCACTCATCAACATCATCATCATCATCATCATCATCACTTTTATGACACTTGGCATTCCAAATCTGTAACACTCTACAGGTGTTCAAATTAAGTGCTTATAAAGGTTCATTATTGTTTTAGATAGAGAGAGCTAGAGAGAGAGGAGAGAGAGAGAGAGGAAGAGAAAGAAGGTGAGAGAGAAAGAGAGCATAACTCACCTGGTATATATCATTGCTTCTTTGTGTGTCATTCTATAGGTGGGTGTCTAACATCCCATAATGACCGTGGGCAAAGCCTTTCATGTGGAGATAACAGGCCAGTAAAGTGAACTTCTGTACACATCCATGTCACTGTTGTGCGCTATCATGGGTACACATCATCATGTGTTTGGATAAGGTACAGTAGCAGGAGAGGGAATCTACAGAGGCAGCGTTATCCACCGCACCTGTACAACGTTATTTTTAATAAAATTATGAAATCTTTACCTTCAGAATACGTTTTTTTTCTCCTTCCAGTATTTGGTTTGGCTTTAATAAAACCTACAGGTAGCTAGCTGTGTTTGATTTCAAATCACTTCAGGTGGTTTATGGGAATTCCACCCACGCAGATTCCAAGCAGCCTAGTGCTGAACCACACCTTGGTGGTAAAGGTATGTTCAAAGGCTCCGTGGAAAGTCCTGTGTGTCGGGTTGACTGCAAACACAGTCCGTATCAGTCAGGTGTATAAGAGAGCACGTCATAAAGCAGGCTTGTATCAGTCAGGTGTATAAGAGAGCACGTCATAAAGCAGGCTTGGAGAACACCATAAAGTATGTGTGAAGCATGACGGCATGAGGTGGCAATGAACCCACAGATACCACCTGAGATATGAGAAGATACGGGACTTTCCTACCTGGCTACTTCTCATACCTGTGGCATACCTGACAACTAGATGTTGAATGATATGTGTGATGACGATTAGGCATATTTAACTACAGACTGTGAATAGTGGGTCTCTGTCCAATAGAAAGTGTTTCAGGTGTTTCCGGCATGTTCTCATCTCAATTAAGAATACTTAAATACACCTCAAAGGCTGTGGAGGTGTACCTCCAACTTCCTACATAATACGTTCTATAAGACTGTACTTTGTCTGCTGCCATGTTGGACAGGTCTCTATTGTAAAAGAGATTGTTACTTTCAATGAGACTAACCTCGTAAAATAAAGGTTTAAATAATAATCATAATAATAAAATAATAATACTATTACTACTGTTACTACTATTAATAACAATAACAATGATATAATAATATCACAGCATTATAATAACAATGATAATATTAATACATTCTACTAACATTGATGGAGTGGAAGGGAACAAAGCAGAAGGGACAGATTCGTGTCAAAAATGTAAGAATATTTATTCAAATAAATACACACTGAAATAGTAAATAATTTAAACAACATAAGCTGTATCCAAGAAAAACATGTTCTTGAAACAAATAAATTAAAGCATTTTGCAACGTCATGTGGGAGACATTTATCCCAGGAAAGCGCAGTTGAAATACTTGAAAGTTCAAGGATTCAGTCTTGAGTGTCGAGCATTTAAAATTCTCTTTCTTTTAGAAGCCTTTCAGGGTCGGGTGTCTGCAGTACCGGAAGGAACGTGCCTGTCCCGAACAATCCTTCATCGTGGACCGGATGACGACGTCTCCCTTTGGTCCAAGTTTTCTTCATGGTCCACTTTGACTCTGAGAGGGAAAACAAGAGGGACTAACGTTAATATCAAGTTCACAACTTTCTTGGTGTTTTCACGATATACAATGTAGACAGTGATGCTTGTTTATCTTTTATAGCAGGCCTACAAACGTTGGCTTTGTTTAAATAGTAGATTATTTTAATAATTAATCATTCATAATTAGATTCATAATTCAAGTTACGTAAAAAATTGTAATATCAAACTATATTTCTTAGTTTAAAAAAACAACAAAGAAAAAAAAACAAGGCTATTAAACGTCTCTTATTTTGCATGATTCCATGACTTACCATATCCGGAGTGGTAATAGTGTTTCCAAAGTCCTTCAGGGCGCTCTGGCCATGCGTCTCTCATGCTGCCCAGGGGACGCGCTCTCGTTGTCCTGGCGCGTTTTAAAGTCCTGGATGGCCTTTCTGTTCTGGAAGTCTATCAGAGCCATGGTGATCACCGCGTTCCAGCAGTT
>NC_137684.1:6626841-6704341 GCF_963989245.1 Nansenia antarctica
TAACCCGAACCCGAACCCTAACCCTAACCCGAACCCGAACCCGAACCCGAACCGTAGAGTCAAAATCAGAATCCAAACAGATTATTGCCATGTTGGTTAAACAGATTATTGCCATGTTGGTTAAACAGATTGTTGCCATGTTGGTTAAACAGATTATTGCCATGTTGGTTAAACAGATTATTGCCATGTTGGTTAAACAGATTATTGCCATGTTGGTTTGTTGGTTTTCACAAACATGGAATTTGCTGAGGCCTGGTGGTGCATAACAATAAACAAGGTACGAGGACAAAAACAGACAAAAACATGAGTGAAAAATAATAATAATAAATAATAATAATAGAGATGATAAGAATAAGAATAGTGCAGTGTGACTGTTTGGTGTCAGTGGGGGTCAAGATAACAGTCATTGTCAGTGGGGAAGAGATGGACCTAACCCTAACCCTAGACACACTAACCCTAACACTACACACACTAACCCTAACACTACACACACTAACACTACACACACTAACACTAACACTACACACACTAACACTACACACACTAACACTAACACTACACACACTAACACTACACACACTAACCCTAACACTACACACACTAACACTACACACACTAACCCTAACACTATACACACTAACCCTAACACTACACACACTAACCCTAACACTACACACACTAACACTACACACACTAACCCTAACACTATACACACTAACCCTAACACTACACACACTAACCCTAACACTATACACACTAACCCTAACACTACACACACTAACACTACACACATTAACACTACACATATTAACACTACACACATTAACACTACACACACTAACCCTAACACTACACACACTAACCCTAACACTACACACACTAACACTACACACACTAACACTACACACACTAACACTACACACACTAACACTACACACACTAACACTAGACACACTAACACTACACACATTAACACTACACACACTAACCCTAACACTACACACACTAACCCTAACACTACACACACTAACCCTGGAGTCAGAGTCAGTACTAACCCTAACCCTGAGTTAGGGACACACTAACGCCTAACCCTGAGTCAGAGACAGCACTGCCAAACTCCACCACCGCATGATGAAACCCATTGGAAATCCTGTGGCTTATGGGTGATTCCTTCGTAAGTCTACTTCACTGATGATGCAAACTCACTATCAGAAGCAAATTCCCCTGAAATATCCCCTGAAATAAATGTGCAAACGACAGCAACGTTGCACAGGACAGAGACCTGGCGCCAAAACAAAGTGGGTGTGAATGACAGCGCTGGAAGCCCGAGGCGGTGTTGTGGCGTGTCTCCTAACAAGTCAGAGCACCTTCAGAGGCTGCGGTGGGAACACGCTCATCAGTGTTCCAGTGATCCCACTCTGGAGCACACATGTGTGCTGAGAAACCTGCAGGCCTACATGAGGCAGCCACGCACCGTTTGCATACATATATTAATATTAATTAATTAATTAATGTATTAAAGATTGAAAACATCTGGTGGTCTCTCCTCCGCCTTTTGTTTGTGTTTGCTTATTTGTTATGATTATGAGTGTCAGTATTATTATTATTATTAGTAGTAGTATTATCATCATCATTATTGTTATTATTATTGTTGTTGTTGTTATTATTGTAATTCATAATAATAACCTTTATTATATTACAGGAGTGTCCCACTGAGTCCATGGTCTCTTCTTCAGGGTCGCCCAGTCCTTTCATTACACACATTTACATTCAACTACAATTACAACAGAAACAACAACATGGAAGAACAACTGCAATGTGAAGAGGGTTCTGGCACAAAATGGATACCTGTCGAATAGCACGACCGTGGGTGTTGCAAGTTAGCTACCATAACACACTGCAGGCTTCCATTAGCCTACACTACACACAATGACACACAATGTATACACCGTCATCCATCAAGAACAGGTACACTCCTCAGATGACAGGTGACAGATCCTTTATCAACGTCTTAAAACCGGCCGAGGATCACAAGAGACTCCACACTCACAGGAACACTACACTCATACTGGGCAGGGCCTCCCTTTGCTCTCACAACAGCCTCCCTTCTTCGTGGCGTTGATAATCAACAAGAGAATCTAGTTTTTGTTATGTAACCATACACAGTCCCTGCCCAGGTAGGTAGCTAGGTAGGTCAGGCCTGAAAGCTTTACCGGTGTTTGAAAGGGAGTCGTGTTGAGCGGGATTCAGGTGAAGCGCGCCACACCTAGTTCCCCATTCATAAATCCAGACTGAGCCAGTCAGAGCAGCCTTGTGATTGGGCGTGGTGCATTCTTTCCCACGGACGCCACAGGGACGGGCCATTGGTGATAATGTAATAAAAAAAAGCGTAATTATAGTAACTATAGAGTCTGTATAGACACAAAGACACACACACACACACACACACACAACGGCTTGTACAGATTGAACACAGAGCACTCACACACATGCCTGTGCGCATACACACATACACACACACACACTGGTGGGCCTTAGAATCATAATCCACCTCGTTCACATCGGAGAACTATTTAAGAACAGTGACCCTTTCCCTCAGGGATGACGACAAACATTCCAGAAGTCGTTGCTATAGAGACCCACTGTATTCTCTCATACCGGGATGCCACCAACACACTGGCTTCCCACAGAGATGGGAGATGGCCGTTCATCAGCAGACTATTAAAGCAGTTATATTTGTATCCCACAGCCCCACCCGGACCTCGTCCCTCTTATCCCACATGTACATAAACACACTGACCGTCCAGGCAGGGTCAGACATCCTATCAGGAAGGAGTGGGAAGCTCCAACTCTGCTTTCCCGAGCAGAGAGAGAGAGAGGCTACGACACAGCGTGTTTGTCCCAAACCCACGCACAGGTCTTCTAGTCAGGCTTTGTTTGGCCTTCTTCCCCCGCTTTCTCCTGAAGTAGTTTGTGTACACCCCCCCCCCCCCACCACCACCACCTCCCCCTCCCTCGCTTCAAGGACGCCTAGCCCCCCCTGAGTCCCTCTGCGGACCGTGTTTCCCATGATACCCACCCGTGTGGCGGCCGTGGGGCTTGTTGATATGTACAGTGAGTCCCGGTCGCCGCAGGTGGTGGTGGTGGTGGAGGGCCAGCCCAATTTGCATGTTTATTGTTTCTTTTATCGGGTGCTTGGTGTTCTCTAGAACTATCAAGCGGCGTTTGCCTCCGTCGGATCCACCACCTCCTCTGCCCCCTCCCACCCCCCAAGTGGTGTTTTGTTATTTGTGACGGTGGTGCTTAGGTCTCTTTTCAAACCCCGTCTAAAAGGCAGAGAGAGGAGAGGAGACAACCTCCTACGGCTCGCTGACGGGAGGGGAGGAAGGACATTGAAGAGGAGAATAATACCCGCTTCTAATGTTTGAGCCTCTCTGTTGAAGCATTGACACCTGGTTAATTCAAATCTGTGTGTGTGTGTGTGTGTGTGTGTGTGCCGGTGCTGCTGGTGCCTTTATCAGATCTCAGGGGTAATGGGGTCTTTATTGTGCTGTCTGTTCAGCTCATTCAGGGCTCCCCAGGGAGCAGGCATGGGCAGAATAAAGCACCTCTATTCCCCTCTCCCTCTGGCACTCTATCTGGCTCAGATCACTGTTTCCGACTAGGGAGACGTTTCAAAAGACACACACACACACACACATATTCACACACACACACGCAGGCACGCACGTACATGCACAGGCACACACGCACATGCACGCACACAGAAACAAACACACTGAAACACACGCAAACGCACACACACATACAGTACGTACGCACACACACACACATGCACAGGCATGAACACACACGCATGCACAGTCAGAAACACACACACACACAAACACACGCAAACGCGCACACACACACACACACACAAACACACACACACACACACACACACACACACATACACATACACAGAAACACAGAAACACACGCGCACACACACACACACACACACACACACACACAGGTGCAGCACACACACAGGTACAGGCATGCACACAGAAACAGAAACACACACACACAAACACACACCTACACACCTACACACACACA
The DNA here is from genome assembly GCF_963989245.1 of Nansenia antarctica. NCBI lineage: Eukaryota > Metazoa > Chordata > Actinopteri > Argentiniformes > Microstomatidae > Nansenia > Nansenia antarctica. The sequence continues at coordinate 6,630,946 of NC_137684.1, forward strand.
CACAGACACACACACACACACACCTTGCTGCCAAGTGTTCTGCAGTGTGATGGGCGCAGCTGCAGCAGGGAGGGAGGGAGAGAGGCAGGGAGGGGAGGGAGGGGAGGATGAGCAGGAAGAATCCACCCTATCTGGGCTTCCCTTGGCCGGAGATGTGAGGTGAGGAGACAGAGGCCTAGTGTGTGAGAGAGACCTTGGGGCGTATCTCAATAGTGTCAATGGCTTCCTCTTCTCTACTATCAATCATCCACACTGACGCGACTGTCACCCAACACAACACCTGGTACTGTCACCCAACACAACACCTGGTACTGTCACCCAACACAACACCTGGTACGGGCAGTACGGACATCATCAGGGGAGGCTGGCGGAGGTAGGAATCAGAGGACAGGCGAGGCTGGCGGAGGTAGGAATCAGAGGACAGGGAGGCTGGCGGAGGTAGGAATCAGAGGACAGGCGAGGCTGGCGGAGGTAGGAATCAGAGGACAGGGAGGCTGGCGGAGGTAGGAATCAGAGGACAGGGAGGCTGGCGGAGGTAGCTACCGATTCCTACCTCCGCCAGCCTCCCCTGGCGGGAAGCACCTGCAGTGGTGAGTGCTCTGATAATAAGAGGACTCCAACTTCCTTCCATGTCCTGAGAGAGACCTAATACCCCGCGCACACTCACACACACACACACACACACACAATACCCTGCACTGTCTGTGTCTGGAGAATTTACCGTCAAAACTCTCGCCAGCGACCACATGAATTAATTCCCCCGTCATGGGAGGATGAAAGAAGCACCACCTGACTGGTGTTGAGGCTTGACGTCCAGGGAGGGGGGGGGGGGGGGTGTAACAGACCAGGAGGGGGGGGGGGGGGGGCGGTGTGTGTAACAGACCAGGAGGGGGGGGGGGCCGTGTGTAACAGACCACAGGATTGTGTTCGTGCCAACGCCCAGCGTCGGCTCTGTGGCTGAAGTGACCTCACAATCCTGAAATGTATGACCTGCGGACACTCCTTAAGGCAAGGCTGCGCTGCTCCCTCACACACACACTCACACTCACACGCGCGCACGCACGCACACCCCCACACACACACACACACACCAGATACACCACTTGACCACAGGCAAACACACACTGACTCCTTTATGCACTTTATGTATGATTGTTAACTCAATTCCGCTGTTGCCCAAAACAAATAGACCCACCCACACACACACCTGACCACAAAGAGGCTTCCTCTTGCGGCACTGTTTAGTTATTTCCGCTGTTGCTCAAAACAAATACAGAGAGAGAGAGAGAGAGAGAAATGGAGAGAGGGAGGGAGAGAGAAAGATCCTTCTGACCTGACACCTCATCAAACCAGTGCATCTGAGGAGGCGTTAGTGGAACGCTCTCCGGTGTGGGAAGGTCAGAGGTCAGGGGTCAGATAACAACGTCACCACAGTGTTTCGTGTTTCTTCTCTCTAGTGTCTCTCTCTTGTCTTTCCTCAGGACTGAGCGAGCCGTGCTCTGGTGAGGGGCCAGCTGGCTAAACACATCTCAGACCAGCCTCAATCAACCTTCATTTTGCCAGGCTTTTTTGTCACTTAGTCTTTAGACGAAGATGCACACCAGTTCTAGTCACACCCAGTCACCTCCATACTTAGTTCAATTCCAGTTTCCCGAAAACTGAAAACAACAGTGCAGTTTCAACCCACAAAAACTCAACATTTTAGTCTAACCCTAGTCATCGACGAAGACTTGACTAAAATGTTTTTGTAGACCAAAACCACACCAAAATGCCTTCAGTCTTCGTCAACCAAAACTAGACCGAAACCAAGAAGGACATAAATTACTAAATGTTAAAAATTACCAAATCCAGTGTGCATCTTCGTCCAAAGACCAAGACTAAACGACTAAAAAGCCTGCTAAATGATCACTGGTCTCAATACCCTCCTCCCCCATTCACTCGCTGGACAAAATACTGTACGTACAGAAGTACTTCTAGTGCAGCCCGCCACGGTCTAACTTGTCATGCCACAGTTTCCTCCCGAATACGCTTCTCATAAAAACATAAAACACCTCTAACGTGTTTTGCGCCGTTGCTTCAGCAAAGTGTCTCTCCCTCCCACCTCGCAAGCTCACACCCTTTAGACTACTTCTGTATTTCAACGCTGCTCGCGTTGCGGGAAAGTGTCGGAGCAGTGCCACAATCCCCAGGCTGTGCAGTCCTCCACTTCCCTGCCTGGTTGACTGCCTGGTTACTGACTGGACTGTATTAGTGCCCTCCGACACAATCCCTCTCCTTGTTACTGCCTATCTTTCACCAGTCCCCCACATGGCTGCCGCAGCATCAATAGGGCCTTGTTCATAACCTTGGTGTAGGTCAAACCCTACAGAGTGTGTGTGTGTGTTACTGTAAGGGGCTGGAGTCTTCAGCTTGTGGTTAGTTGGCCATGGAGGACTGAGGGGTCGGAATGTAATATTCCCCACTCCTTCCCATCAGAACAACAACAACAACACCCCCCCCCCCCCCCCCTCTCTCTCTCTTCCATTCCCAACAATGCAGAAGTCTGTTGACGATGGCTGCTCCCTTGGTGATGATTAGAACCAGATTTATATTGCTCATGTTCTGGCACTATTTTTGTCACAATTCCATCCCTGTTTTTATGAACACACACACACCAACATCATGAACACACACTTGTAGGTGTTTATAGACAAGAAGATAGCACAAGGAGTACCTGTCCTCACTTTGTAGAAAATCTGGGTTGCTAGGATACACACGTCACCGTCCCATCTTGAGACCTCTTAGAGCACTCACCCATTATCTCCCAGAATGCATTAGTGAGATCTCACAGAGGACCTTTCATGCCTTCCCTATCTGCCAATCAACATATGAAGATTCCTGGAATTCCCGATGTCTTGCCTGATGTTTGGCAGACGCTCATCTAATTCCTCATGCCTAGATACCGTTCTGTGTCTGCCTAGATACCGTTCTGTCTGCCAACCCTTACTGGTTGTGAGGGAGAAATTAGGCCAATTCTTCTGCTCTCATGTCAACACAAGTAAGTTGTAACTAGTCCTTCTAAACGCTCCTCAGCCACATACAGCCAATGACAGTAAGTTGTAACTAGTCCTTCTAAACGCTCCTCAGCCACATACAGCCAATGACAGTAAGGCCAGAAAAGTTCCTGCACGTGGCCAGTTTTTTAAATTTTTCATTGGCAAAAACTTGTATGTGTATTACACATTGTGTAATTATGCTGTGGCAAGGGATTTTATAGGATTATTTTATCATATGCTATCGTGCACGCACACACGTTGACAAAAGAATGAAGACGGAAACTAAGGAACAGTCTCATGTTGCACAACTTTAATAGAATATCTTAACTAATTCTGTACAAATTGAAAAGAACATTGCGCAAGTAACAAATTGTGAGGAACCAGATAAGGCCATTGCTAGCACACGGTCCAATTAGGGGATGGGGGGGGGTTGAAAATGTCACCGTGGCTTGGAGAGATCTTTTCTTTTTAACGTTCAAAAACGAGACATACAATCTTTATTTAAAAAGGGAAAATGTGCATTTCACACCATCATATCTATGACCACTGTTACCAGGCAACGATGACCACAGGACCGACCGACCGACCAACATCCACGTTTCTGAGACAAAGTACATGGGCAACATGTAGGGGGGGGGGGAGACATTCTATAGTAGACAAACATGGGAAATATTCTGAGATACTTAAATGTTTTTGCTTTTTACTAAAGTATGTGTTAGGAAGAATACGGTCAAAACAATGTTAAGCAGAATGAGGTGGATTTTTTGGCTTCCTGCTGGGATGGCAACCGTTTACAACGGATGCATAAAACTGCCACAACACCTCTGATGTTCTCTGGTTCACTCCTAAACCAAGTCTGTGACCCATATACCCTCCCCTTGAGAACCAGGCGTGGCCGAGGGGTACAGCAGGGGACTGGTCCAGTTCCAACCTCCACCAACATGGCTGATCACAACAATGAGGGAGACAGACAGACTGGTAGCACATCTGCACCCCAGGGTCCCACATGACCTTAGAACAATGTTATAACAACTACAGTACGAGTTGTGCTTCCACATGAAGTAGTAGTTAGTTGACTTATTCATGTTGTAGTTAGGCCCTACACATACGGGCAGTCAAAGCAGTAGTATTGAAAGAAATTCTTGAAACGCTTGAAATCATTTCACATATTAAAAAATACAATTTGGCAGTATACACATTTCGTAAATCTGCGAAGCCTGGGATGAGATCTTGAGTTTGCTGCTATAGGCCGATGACAATGGGTCTTCACTATTGTGGGCGGGCCTGAAAATGCTTTTCCATAATGCACCACTTCGTACAGCTGCATGAGACCAGAATAAATAGTCCAATGACATGACAATGAATATGAAAAAAAAAAAAAAAAAAAAACGAATTCAGAATGATACATTGTGTGTCTAATAAAAACACCATAACATAGAAAGGAGAAAAATAACTTCAGCAACCGCAGTGACGTTACGTCAAACTTGTCCAGCAGTTTCCTGGTTAAACTAACACTTATCTTATTGGCATTAAAAAACCCTGAGTAACTGATTTTCCATGAAAACTAAAGTGGTGATGCATTTCCATTCACGCCGGTATCTAAATTCAGAATATTTGGAGGTTCTTTGCAGTAGTCACCTACTGTGAAGTAGTAGACTCGTACTCTACGTTGCCATGGTGAATTGTTTAAGAGTCCAGGTCACTTCTGTTTTTCTGAGTATGAATTAGGCCAAACAAAATGTTTTAATTAAAATGGGGGACAGGACAGAAGTCAAAGGTCATGCATGTAAAAACACTGTTTGGTTGCGTTCTATTGCGGTTTGTATGAGAGTTCATAAGGGGCGGAGCCTGCAGGGGCAGGAAGGCCTGCTGATTGGATGAGGACAGATTTGACGGGCAGCAGGCCTCCGGCCAAGCTCCCCTGGTCACCACGGTTACTGCTGTTTGCACTCGGCAGGCTGGGGCTCATCTTTCTGGAGGGGAGAAAGAAAAAGAAAGGGGGATGAGAGAGAGAGAGGGGGGTGTGTGACGAAAGACGGCGGAGGAGTGAGGGAGTGGATGAGGCTGAAGAAGACAGAGGTCAGAGGTCAGCTAATTTAGCTAGCGGGAGCTAAAAAGAAGGGATGAAAAGGAGGAGCCACGAGGTGACAGGGAGATGGAGGGAGGAGATGGAGGGAGGAGATAGAGGGAGGAGATGGAGGGAGGAGATGGAGGGAGGAGATAGAGGGGGCGAGACGCAGTGTGAGATATAGAGGTGCTGGGGAGTCTGGCTTGGAAGTCAGGAGAGGAGGTTAAACTGACACCTGGGTCGACTAAGTAAGGAAAAGAAAGGCGTGTACGGGGCGAGAGAGGAAAGGGAGAGAGGAAAGGGAGAGAGAGTGTGTTTCGAGGTGTGTTTTCTGACCGACTTGTCAGGGGTGGGAGTTAAAGATAGACACCTGGTAAAGAGTACAAGGAGAAGAGAGGATGGAGTGAGAGTTGAGAGCGCGGACGAGCGAGCCAGCAAGAGAGAGAGAGGTGAGCCAAAAAAGCCAGAAAACAAAAACGCAGTGCCATCCTTATTTCTCCCTTACCTAGAAATGCATGGGGTGAGAATGATTGATTGGTTATGCCTGCAATGGAGGGGTACAAGGGAGGGAAGAGACAACATCAATCAACACAGGTTTAATGGTACACTTCATGGGTTTATTCAGGTAGAAATGTCACAAACAGACCCGTCAAGAACCACTATTCTATACAACAGGAGATTCTAGACAGTGACCATGGCTGCGTTCTTAAATTCACGTTCTGGAAATCTGATCAGCACTCATGTGAATGCCTCTTGTCCAACCAAATTACTTGGACCCTTTATGACGTTGAATCCAGTGTGCGCTCCAGCACTCTCAGAGCGAATGTACGAACGCAGCCTGAGTGTGCTGCAGCGTCCTGAATGAGGCCCCTGCCTTGCGGCAGCAGTCCTGATGGACTGCAGGGCTGTCCGTCACTACACACACTTGTTTGACACCATTCCTTATTCGTTACAATGATCCAGCCCTTCGACGTTCAACCTCCACTGACTTGAAGGTATCTGGACTCGAGGTGTCCGACATGCAAAGACATTGTGGCATGGCCAGTAACTCCCATGAGGACTGCTGCTGGTCAGGTTTGGTGCTCATTTATCCCTTTGTTATCCAGTCTCAACTGCAAGTAGGGATGGGGGGGCAAGGACTATTTAGAGTAAACTAAATGAGCCTTGGACATAACAGGCAGAGAAGGTTTTGGGTGAAGGGGTGAATATACAACAGTGTTTCCCCTAGGTTTGCTGCCTTAGGGGGGTGGCATGGACCGTGGCATGGACACCCCCCCCACCAGGGGGTAAGACCCTGCGACATACCAGCGTCATGTCCAGGGGGTGTACTAACTTGTACATTAAGCCGCCTCACGCTACGGAAACAGGAGATAGGCTCCTGCCCTATGGGCCATTAGGCTGGAGAACCATCGGTTCTCAAGGCTACTTACTTACTGTATGTGGTCTTGACTACCTGTCCACTTTCTCACCTGGTTCTTGCGCTCTCTCTCTGGTGCACCATCCTGCTCTCTTTCCTTCTCTCCCTCTCTATCCTCCTCTCTCCCTCTTTTGCTGTCAACCAAAAGGCAAACATAACAACCAGAGTATTTATAATCTAATAAGAGGTATAAATTGATCCATATCAATTCATAACTAGGGATGCACCGATATTTATCGGCCCGATAATGGGAAATTAATGTTTATCGGTATTTATCGGTTTTATAAAATTGTAGCCGATATAGAGCCGATAATATGAAGCCGGAAATATTTCTGCTTCCGGTTTCCGCGCTCATGCTGCTGCGCCTGCGTACAGGCACGCAGTGTATAGACGAGACGAGAGCGAAACATGGCTTCCCCGGTGTGGACATTCTTCACAGTTTCTGAGGCAGATAGTGCGTTTGCAATTTGCAATACATGTTCGACAAAAGTTCGGAGAGGTGGGCAAAGGTCTACGAGTTACAACACAACGAATCTCATAAGTCACCTTAAGATTCACCATTGCAAGCACGCTGTATGGAAGGAATATCAAGCACTAGTAATAGCAGAACAAGGTAGCCTAGCCGCGAAAAAAAAAGCTGCTGTGCCTATTGAACACGCATTTGAAAACTGCAGAAAGTTCACTCGAGACAGCTCAAGCAATCAATGAAAAAATAATGGAGTTGATGGCCCTCGACGACCAGCCTTTCTCTGTAGTAGAAGATAAAGGATTTCGCCAGCTAATTTCACATTTAGAGCCCCGGTATACACTCCCAAGTCGCCGCTATTTTGCAGACGTGTGCCTGCCTGCTATGTATGATACAGTCGCCACACACATCCATAGTCTGATCGATACTAGCGTAAGCCAGATAAGTTTTACCACGGACATATGGACTTCTGACGTTAGTCCAGTCAGTATGCTTAGTTTGACGGCCCAGTGGCTGGATGAGGACTTCAATATGAAGACACTGCTGCATGCGCAGGAGTTCTCCGGTTCGCATACTGCGACAGCCATCCGCGGTAATAAATTACTCTTAGGTGAGCCTTTTTTGTTTTCATAAAAGGAGGCCAGATCTTGGCTAAAAAAAGCATTGTGCACTGTCTATAACAGATTCTGTTTGTTAGAGGAAATAATAAATGAACATTTGAAGAGTCAGAAGTGTTCTCTTTGTTGTGTTAACAATAGTGATGTAAGTTAGATTTGGTGAGATCACTATGGAATATTAAATCATCAATCTTTGCTCACTACATAGCCTTTCTTACCTTCAGGTGTGCATGAACTACAGGTTATCAACTGTGAAATTATATCTGAATGGTCTTTATTGTCATTGATACAGTACAGGTACCAAACAACGAAATTTGGGATGGGGGGGCTCCCCTGGTGCTAGGATTTTTATTTTATTTTTTTATATCGGTTCTCATATCGGTTATCGGCCACGAGAAGCGGGTAAACATCGGTATCAGTATCGGTCGGAAAAAATGCATATCGTGCATCCCTATTCATAACATAATTATAATTGAATATTGGATTGCTGTGGGCAATGCAGTCAGATAATGTCATTTTGACTTTACTCTCTCACCTGAAAAAAAAAGCGTATGTCCAAGCGTATGTCCAACTATAAAAACAGACATTTCCAATGCTTCAATCCACTGTGTAATGTACTGTAAATATGCCATAATGGTATTACCATAAAGCCCAATTCTAGCAGAATAAGAAAGATAGTATATCTACTTTAAGTAAAATAATAAAGTGCATCCAGTTAGCTCTTTAGCTGGCATGTGTGCTAGTGACTAGCTCATCTCCTCACCTGCTAGTTAGCTTGCTAGTTCTTTGACACTATTTTACATACCATGGAACTATAATCAGACACTTTCTAGTCACAATAATAACGACCAATTTGAACCAACTTGCTCTGTTAGAACACTCAGCAATTATATTTGATAACGTTTCAACTTGCTTACTTTCATCAGCAGACATCTCACCCTGCAAAAACTATCTCGCGTCGCGCGCACACTCACGCACGATCTTGTACGCGAGTGTGCGAGTGTGTCCAGCGCGAAGCGAAGTGTGGAGATAGGTTTGGCTATGCGAGACTACTGGCGGACTAACGTTACCAACGAGCCCATGGGCTTGCCACTCGCCAAATTCGGGTTGGGTGCGTTTAAAAAAGCGGATATTTTAGCCTACTTGTCTATGTTTGACGCTTGTCTACGTCCGTAATAATTCCTCTTTCTTGGGGGGGCGGGGGGTTCGGTTGGGGGGGCGGCCCGCCCCCCCAAGGCAATGGTAGGGGAAACACTGTACAACATGACTGGCGGTACTGAGCAGCAGCTTGCAGTGAGAGTTGGAGGCCTTCCACATGACGTGTTCTCATGGTGTCACACGCTCAAGTTAGACAAGGCTAATAGCTGAACACACGCACGTGTACACACACTATTGGAAACACACCAAACCAAACTGTTAAAAAGCACACACTGCATCAACACTGACCTTAGGATCAAAGTCTCCCTCGTCATCGTCATCACCATCTTCATCCTGCTCCTGAAACACAGAGAGAAGGGTGAGACACTCATAGAACCGTATAATGCACAATTAAAGCCCCCACCCACCCAGACAGACAGACAGAAGAGAAGAGACAGAGAGACAGACAGACACACTTACCTCTTCATCACCCTCCTCCAGCTCCTCCTCATCAAACTGCAAAGACAAGAGGAGATCAGTGAGTGACACGTCAACTGTAACAACCTCCTAACCAACCCTGACCGGTGTTCAAACAGGCACTAGGTGTTGGAGCTCTGTGTATTCACCTTTTCTGTTTTTAGGCCATTTCTGCTTTATTGGGATAGACAGGAGAGATTGACAGAAAGGATGGGTGAGAGAGGAGGGATGACATGCAGGATATGTCGACGGCCAGAATCGAACCGGGGACCCTGCGGTTACATGGCAGACGCCTTAGTGAGCTACACCACCAAAGCTCCCCACTGTGTGTTCTCCTTAACCTAAAATAGTTTTTTTAAGAATGACTAAGTTCTACATAGAATTTTCTCTTTGTTTTCCTTAGATGGTGATGGTGTGTGTGTGTGTATGCGTATGACTGTGTGTGTGTGTGTGTATGTGTGTGACTGTATGGGTGGGTGAGTGTGTGTGTGTGTGTGTGTGTGTGTGTGTGTGTGTGTGTGACTGTATGGGTGAGTGTGCAACACTCACGCTCTCGTCATCCTCCAGGGCCTCTCCAGTGAAGTAGAGCACGGCCCTGGGAACTATCCTCTCACGGAAGAAGTGACCGATCTCAAAGTCTGTGGCTAGGGTGAACTCAGAGTCTTCATCCTGCAGGGGGGGAACAGGAGCAGGTTCAGACTGTCAGCCATCGTCAATGGTATCATACATGTCATCATTAAACCTTCTTGATCTTAACAACTTTGCTCTGTTTCTCTTCAACTTTTTAATTCTCCTTTTCATACATTATCTGTCTTGCTTAGTTTTTCTTGTTTTGTGTGTCTGGTTTTAATTGAACCATGTTTTTATTTACCTTTCTTTATCCTGTAAAGCACTGTGTGCTACATTTGCTTGTATGAACATGTGCTATATAAATAAACTTGACTTTGACAAACTACACGAGGGCTGGGTATTGGCAAGGACTTCACAGTATGACGAACTACATTAGGGTTGGGTATTGGCAAGCACAACATAATACATATGCGATACTCATATTTACTAAACATTTAAAACGTCAACGTGAAATATCCTACTGCATCGTGTGTACCACAGTGTTAGTCTGTACAGTATGTATAGCATCAATTATTGATTATTATACAGAAGAAATAGACCAAAAGCATTGATTATTGATATTGTGATAATCCGCTGTATGGATTTTTACTGCACAGCCCTAAATGACATTCTGAAATGGTGCATTATGAAAATACTCCATTACTCACCATCTCACCATCTGGTAAAACTACAAGAGAAAGAAATAAAATAATAATTATTATTTTAACATGCTCATGTTTATATAAACATCCAACTAGATTGCTCACTGAGGACCGCTTATTTGACATCACAGCATGACATCACTTAGGAGGCTTTGTCATCAGGAAGTGACTTATGTGGAAAAACTCACACACGTCAAAGCCCATCTCTGTCACTGACAACAGTCAAGGACTTTCAGAGGGAGTAATGATGTCAGCCCTTCATCTACCTTTCTACAAGCATACTGTCAGTAAACTGTCTCTGTCCCCCCCCCCCCCCAGAGGGAGTAATGATGTCAGCCCTTCATCTACCTTTCTACAAGCATACTGTCAGTAAACTGTCTCTGTCCCCCCCCCCCAGAGGGAGTAATGATGTCAGCCCTTCATCTACCTTTCTACAAGCATACTGTCAGTAAACTGTCTCTGTCCCCCCCCCCCCCCAGAGGGAGTAATGATGTCAGCCCTACATCTACCTTTCTACAAGCATACTGTCAGCCCTTCATCTACCTTTCTACAAGCATACTGTCAGCCCTTCATCTACCTTTCTACAAGCATACTGTCAGCCCTTCATCTACCTTTCTACAAGCATACTGTCACCAACCAATCAATCACACAAGTGGCTCTATACATCCGGAGGCCCGGTCTATGGAAAACAGCATTTCACAATGACAGTGATATACTGGGCGGACGGACGGTGTGTCTATCTGTCCGTCATCAACCACACAGATAAACAGACAATCACTGTTAATATTATAAAATCTTTTCAGATTCACTGTAAGATGTTATAATATTAACAGTGATTGTCTGTTTATCTGTGTGGTTGAAGACCGACCAACTATCGACCGTCTGTCCGTCCGGACGAAACAGATATTCCGATCGGGAAATTATCATTATTTTTAAAAATTGTCTGTTTGTCCGGACGAAACAGATAGACAAAAATAACAAAAATATAACATAACAAAAATAAATCATAATACATTTTTTTCCTTTTAAATGTTTTTTTACAACAAAAAATATTTCATTACATTTTTAGTTTTGATTTTTTTAAAAACGAGAGATTTCACACATTTTATAATATTAGTCTGTCTTTTTTATGAAAATGTGAGTTTTTTTTCACACAGATTTTAGAATATCAACAGTGATTGTCTGTTTATCTGTGTGGTTGAAGACCGTCTGTCCATCGACTGTCAGTCCAGCCAACAGATTTTCCGACCGGGATTTTTTTTTTTTTTAAAGATTTTAAAAAACCATAAATCATAATATATATATATATTTTAATAATAATAATAATAATATTTTTCCGACCGACCGACCGTCCGTTGACCCATCATCAACCAACTCTCCCGAGAGAGATTTCACACAGATTTTAGAATATTAACAGTGATTGTCTGTTTATCTGTGTGGTTGAAGACCGACGTCCGTTCGTTTAACAGATTTTCGGATCTGGATTTTTTTTTATGAAAATGTGAGGTTTTTTTCACACAGATTTTAGAATATTAACAGTGATCGTCTGTTTATCTGTGTGGTTGAAGACCGTTTAACAGATTTTCCGATCCGTATTTTTTTTTTTTTATGAAAATGTGAGGGTTTTTTTCACACAGATTTTAGAATATTAACAGTGATCGTCTGTTTATCTGTGTGGTTGAAGACCGTCCGACAATCGACTGTCAGTCCGGCCAACAGATTTTCCGACCGGGAAATTATTTTTTATTTTAAAAAAAAGATTTAAAAAAACCATAAATCATATATATTTTTATAATAATAATAATAATATTTTTCCGGCCGACCGACCGTCCGTCCGTTGACCCATCATCAACCAACTCTCCCGAGAGAGATTTCACACAGATTTTAGAATATTAACAGTGATTGTCTGTTTATCTCTGTGGTTGAAGACCGACGTCCGTTCGTTTAACAGATTTTCAGATCTGGATTTTTTTTTATGAAAATGTGAGGTTTTTTTCACACAGATTTTAGAATATTAACAGTGATCATCTGTTTATCTGTGTGGTTGAAGACCGACCGCATCCGTTCGTTTAACAGATTTTCCGATCTGGATTTTTTTTTTTTTATGAAAATGTGAGTTTTTTTCACACAGATTTTAGAATATTAACAGTGATCGTCTGTTTATCTGTGTGGTTGAAGACCGTTTAACAGATTTTCCGATCCGGATTTTTTTTTTTTATGAAAATGTGAGGGTTTTTTTCACACAGATTTTAGAATATTAACAGTGATCGTCTGTTTATCTGTGTGGTTGAAGACCGTCCGACAATCGACTGTCAGTCCGGCCAACAGATTTTCCCACCGGGAAATAATTTTTTATTTTAAAAAAAAGATTTTAAAAAACCATAAATCATAATAATATATTTTTTTTAATAATAATAATAATAATAATTTTCCGGCCGACCGACCGTCCGTTGACCCATCATCAACCAACTCTCCCGAGAGAGATTTCACACAGATTTTAGAATATTAACAGTGATTGTCTGTTTATCTGCGTGGTTGAAGACCGTTTAATAGATTTTCCGATCCGGATTTTTTTTTTTAAATGAAAATGTGAGGGTTTTTTTCACACAGATTTTAGAATATTAACAGTGATCGTCTGTTTATATGTGTGGTTGAAGACCGTCCGACAATCGACTGTCAGTCCGGCCAACAGATTTTCCGACCGGGAAATAATTTTTTATTTTAAAAAAAAGATTTAAAAAAACCATAAATCATATATATATATTTTTTTAATAATAATAATAATAATATTTTTCCGACCGACCGACCGTCCGTTGACCCATCATCAACCAACTCTCCCGAGAGAGATTTCACACAGATTTTAGAATATTAACAGTGATTGTCTGTTTATCTGTGTGGTTGAAGACCGACCGCATCCGTTCGTTTAACAGATTTTCCGATCTGGATTTTTTTTTTTTTATGAAAATGTGAGTTTTTTTCACACAGATTTTAGAATATTAACAGTGATCGTCTGTTTATCTGTGTGGTTGAAGACCGTTTAACAGATTTTCCGATCCGGATTTTTTTTTTTTATGAAAATGTGAGGGTTTTTTTCACACAGATTTTAGAATATTAACAGTGATCGTCTGTTTATCTGTGTGGTTGAAGACCGTCCGACAATCGACTGTCAGTCCGGCCAACAGATTTTCCCACCGGGAAATAATTTTTTATTTTAAAAAAAAGATTTTAAAAAACCATAAATCATAATAATATATTTTTTTTAATAATAATAATAATAATAATTTTCCGGCCGACCGACCGTCCGTTGACCCATCATCAACCAACTCTCCCGAGAGAGATTTCACACAGATTTTAGAATATTAACAGTGATTGTCTGTTTATCTGCGTGGTTGAAGACCGTTTAATAGATTTTCCGATCTGGATTTTTTTTTATGAAAATGTGAGGTTTTTTTCACACAGATTTTAGAATATTAACAGTGATCATCTGTTTATCTGTGTGGTTGAAGACCGACCGCATCCGTTCGTTTAACAGATTTTCCGATCTGGATTTTTTTTTTTTTATGAAAATGTGAGTTTTTTTCACACAGATTTTAGAATATTAACAGTGATCGTCTGTTTATCTGTGTGGTTGAAGACCGTTTAACAGATTTTCCGATCCGGATTTTTTTTTTTAATGAAAATGTGAGGGGTTTTTTCACACAGATTTTAGAATATTAACAGTGATCGTCTGTTTATCTGTGTGGTTGAAGACCGTCCGACAATCGACTGTCAGTCCGGCCAACAGATTTTCCCACCGGGAAATAATTTTGTATTTAAAAAAAAAGATTTTAAAAAACCATAAATCATAATAATATATATTTTTTAATAATAATAATAATAATAATTTTCCGGCCGACCGACCGTCCGTTGACCCATCATCAACCAACTCTCCCGAGAGAGATTTCACACAGATTTTAGAATATTAACAGTGATTGTCTGTTTATCTGCGTGGTTGAAGACCGTTTAATAGATTTTCCGATCCGGATTTTTTTTTTTAAATGAAAATGTGAGGGTTTTTTTCACACAGATTTTAGAATATTAACAGTGATCGTCTGTTTATATGTGTGGTTGAAGACCGTCCGACAATCGACTGTCAGTCCGGCCAACAGATTTTCCGACCGGGAAATAATTTTTTATTTTAAAAAAAAGATTTAAAAAAACCATAAATCATATATATATATTTTTTTAATAATAATAATAATAATATTTTTCCGACCGACCGACCGTCCGTTGACCCATCATCAACCAACTCTCCCGAGAGAGATTTCACACAGATTTTAGAATATTAACAGTGATTGTCTGTTTATCTGTGTGGTTGAAGACCGACGTCCGTTCGTTTAACAGATTTTCGGATCTGGATTTTTTTTTATGAAAATGTGAGGTTTTTTTCACACAGATTTTAGAATATTAACAGTGATCATCTGTTTATCTGTGTGGTTGAAGACCGACCGCATCCGTTCGTTTAACAGATTTTCCGATCTGGATTTTTGTTTTTTTATGAAAATGTGAGTTTTTTCACACAGATTTTAGAATATTAACAGTGATCGTCTGTTTATCTGTGTGGTTGAAGACCGTTTAACAGATTTTCCGATCCGGATTTTTTTTTTTTATGAAAATGTGAGGGTTTTTTTCACACAGATTTTACAATATTAACAGTGATCGTCTGTTTATCTGTGTGGTTGAAGACCGTCCGACAATCGACTGTCAGTCCGGCCAACAGATTTTCCGACCGGGAAAGAATTTTTTATTTAAAAAAAAAGATTTTAAAAAACCATAAATCATAATAATATTTTTTTTTTTAATAATAATAATAATAATATTTTTCCGACCGACCGACCGTCCGTTGACCCATCATCAACCAACTCTCCCGAGAGAGATTTCACACAGATTTTAGAATATTAACAGTGATTGTCTGTTTATCTGTGTGGTTGAAGACCGACGTCCGTTCGTTTAACAGATTTTCGGATCTGGATTTTTTTTAATGAAAATGTGAGGTTTTTTTCACACAGATTTTAGAATATTAACAGTGATCGTCTGTTTATCTGTGTGGTTGAAGACCGACCGCATCCGTTCGTTTAACAGATTTTCCGATTTGGATTTTTTTTTTTTTATGAAAATGTCAGGTTTTTTCACACAGATTTTAGAATATTAACAGTGATCGTCTGTTTATCTGTGTGGTTGAAGACCGTCCGACAATCGACTGTCAGTCCGGCCAACAGATTTTCCGACCGGGAAATTATTTTTTATTTTAAAAAACCATAAATCATAATAATATTTTTTTTTTTTAATAATAATAATAATAATATTTTTCCGACCGACCGACCGTCCGTTGACCCATCATCAACCAACTCTCCCGAGAGAGATTTCACACAGATTTTAGAATATTAACAGTGATTGTCTGTTTATCTGTGTGGTTGAAGACCAACGTCCGTTCGTTTAACAGATTTTCGGATCTGGATTTTTTTTTAATGAAAATGTGAGGTTTTTTTCACACAGATTTTAGAATATTAACAGTGATCGTCTGTTTATCTGTGTGGTTGAAGACCGTTTAACAGATTTTCCGATCCGGATTTTTTTTTTTTATGAAAATGTGAGAGGTTTTTTCACACAGATTTTAGAATATTAACAGTGATCGTCTGTTTATCTGTGTGGTTGAAGACCGTCCGACAATCGACTGTCAGTCCGGCCAACAGATTTTCCGACCGGGAAATTATTTTTTATTTTAAAAAAGATTTTAAAAAACCATAAATAATAATAAAAATAATAATAATAATAATAATAATAATAATAATTTTTTTCCGACCGACCGACCGTTGACCCATCATCAACCAACTCTCCCGAGAGAGATTTCACACAGATTTTAGAATATTAACAGTGATTGTCTGTTTATCTGTGTGGTTGAAGACCGACGTCCGTTCGTTTAACAGATTTTCAGATCTGGATTTTTTTTTTTTATGAAAATGTGAGGTTTTTTTTCACACAGATTTTAGAATATTAACAGTGATCGTCTGTTTATCTGTGTGGTTGAAGACCGACCGCATCCGTTCGTTTAACAGATTTTCCGATCCGGATTATTTATTTTTTTATGAAAATGTGAGGGGTTTTTTCACACAGATTTTAGAATATTAACAGTGATCGTCTGTTTATCTGTGTGGTTGAAGACCGTCCGTCCATCGACTGTCAGTCCGGGCCAACAGATTTTCCGACCGGGAAATGATCTTTTATTTTTAGAAAAGACAACATTTTTTATCATAATAAAAAAATAAAAACATATTTGTTATATTTAAACAAAACAAAAAATACATTTTGTTTTTAGAAAAAATATTTCTCCAACCGACCGACCGTGCGTCCGTTGACCAACAGACCAACCAACTGACCCGAGAGATTTCACACAGATTTTATAATATTAACAGTGATTGTCTGTTTATCTGTGTGATTGAAGATGCTATTGAAAGTGATGACAGAATTTGTTGTAGAAATTATGGAACTTTTTGAAAAAACACAAATTGCTGTTGAGATTATATTTAACCATGAACAGATGAATCAGTCATACAAACCCAGAGGAATAATTAACAAAATGATCATGGTCCAATCAAGTTCTCAAGAAGAAAGTAAACCCGGTGTCATTCAATATAAATGCAGATTTGAAAATAACATGATTAAACATCTTCCAGTCTGTCTTTTGACACTTCAACAATGCATTGAAATAGCTCAAAACAGTCCTAGACAAATAGACATCTGTCCTTCATGGACAAAAGAAACGGTGATTACAAAAATGGAGGAAATTAGCTGTGAAGATAATGAAACGGAAAGAGTTGTTTTTGGTTCAGTAAAGGCAATAGCAATCAACAGTTTTGCTCAGTATGCCAGGACTATTTTAGTTCTCTATAAGAGATGGCAGGAAACGAGGAGGAGTTTGGGTCCAGATCCAGTCTATATCGCTGTAGGCGATTTCATTGTACAGCTAATGCCTGACAACATGTATGCAGTTCCACAGTATCAGGTAAACTGGGAGACTAAAAGCCTAAATAAACTTGGGTACAACGAAAGTAGGGTCACTTATGACAAGTTAGCCACAAGTCTAAGTAGTGATTTTAAGAGTCAGTGCTCTGATCTTCTCTGGAAGGCAATCAATGGGAAACCTCTGAGACATGTGAGAAACGGTCACGACGCTGCAGCGACGGTGGCAATACTGTTCTCAGAGGTGATTCGAAATCCAGAGATGTTCTTTCACAACATCCCCATGTTGTTGACGTTCAAAACCTGGGATGACTTCCGCAACTATCACCCGATGCTTCGGGGGGGGACCTGGAAAGATCAAACAACCAACCCTCCGGAAAAAGTGCGCAAGATCACAAATCTGATACTAAAGGCCATCTTCATCAAGAACCTTTTTGGGGAAAACGAACCATATCTAGAAGAACCATCAATGAGCATAACTTTAGCTTCTGAGGGACCAGAAACAGTTTGGTGAGTGCTGTGTTCTGCGTATGCAAAGCAGAAAAGGTAGGGCAGGTGGTTTAGATACCATCAGAGCTATATGTGAACCACTGTGCTAGGAGTAGAAGCGTTTAACGCTTGTTTATTGTTTTCGTTTGTTATCTTTGGTGTGTTGAACGCGGGGGCGCCACCAGGCATTTGCCGGGTGGAAGAGTTGCATGTGAACGCACTGAAGACTAGTTGAGTGGTTAGTCAGTGATTTCTGAGTTAGATGCGGGGCAGCTCTTGCGAAGCATTAGTTACTTTTCTGTTTTGTAAGTTCACGGATGACAACCGTGACACCAACTGGCGGCGTTGTGCACTGACAACAACTTGGCCCTCAACACCAGTAAAACCAAGGAGATCATTGTGGACTTCAGAAAAACTGGACGCTGTGAACAGTCCCCCATCTACATCAAGGATCCTGACCAACTTCTACCGCTGCACCATTGAGAGCATCCTCACCAACTGTTTCACAGTGTAGTACGACAACTGCAATGTGTCTGACCGGAAGGCCCTGCAACAGGTGGTGAAAAACAGCCAGCGCATCATTGGCACCAAACTTCCTTCCATCGATGCTAAACTGCATTCTGTTGTATAGTACTTGTACTCTGCCATGACAATAAAGTTGAATAATCTAATATAATGTGTGCCGTTGTCTGGTACTTGTACTCTGCAATGACAATAATGTTGAAACGTATCTAATCTAATTTCAGTCATACAAAATGAAAAAATAATGTAAAAAAAGAAAAGAAATCTGCCACAGGTTTTATAACATGAACGTGATTGTCTGTCTGTTTTTTATTTTTTATTTTTTTAAACATTTAATTGGACTTTGTCTTCGTAGGGGGGGGGGGGGGCAAGCACTAGGGATGGACGGTTTTTCGGTTAAACCGAAAACCGGGGTTTATAAAAATAGAAACGTTTTTTTATCAAAACCGTCTGAAACCGTTTTTTTTAATATATTTTTTAGAAGAATAAAATAGAATAAGAATAAAACTGGAACATGTCACATGTTTGTCGTGTGTGAAAATAACAATGATACAGTCTGAATCTGCCGCGCAATGAGTGAGAGGTTTGGTCAGTTGTGAAGAATAACTGAGGATTCATATCTAATTGGGATTATATTTAAGGGTAACGAATCACTCTATGGGAAAGATAGTTGCCTTCAGTTATTGGTAGATAGGAAAGGTTTTTTACAATTACTCGCTTACATTTAATAAGATCATTTTCGCTGCTCTCTGTAAAGCGCATTGGGTCACTTTTGTGAGAAATGCGCTATAGAAATAAAATGTGATTTGATATCAATCAATCAAACTTTATTTACGCTCTATAGCACAAATCATGCATTGAATGTAACTCCAAGTGCAGTATTTACTAAACCACAATATAATAAAACAAGAGCTATACGGATCAAGAGTGTTTGTGCACAGCGCCACTGTGTGTGAAGGCGCTACTGAAAGTGATGACAGAACGCATGTCTCAGAAGATACGTGGTCACTTAGTGACACAAAGGTAGTTCTGTATTTATCTCTATCTGTATTAGTACATTTATTTTGAAAGCTCTATTTTGACAGCTCTACCATGGGCACTTTTATTTTGATGGGGCATTCTTTGTTGATTGACTTACGACAGTTCAGGACGAGTCAGTCTCGCGGCATGTGGTTTTTATGAAAAGCTTTAAGTATGTTCACTGCCTAATTCTAAGTCTAATATTTCAGTGATTATTGAGCAGTATTCAAATATTTAAATACATTGAGCAGCAGCTGAAACTTTGAAGACGCTGTTCCAAGAGATGATCTTCCGTGCAGGCGTGCACCCTGGATCAGCGGAGCTGGTGTGTTAAGTGTTCATGTGTTTTCATGTATGGTGTAGCTTACAAAAGTCTGCCTTTCCACTTATATTTGTGAAACTAAGTAGCCTAAATGTGTTGCGACTGTGCTTACGGTGTTTTAATGGTGTTCGACATGAGTGTATTGTAGCAGTAGGGCTCAATAATTTGAAATTGGCGCTCTTTTTATTTTTTCTATTTTTTTTTTTTTATGTAATTTTCGGTTAACCGGAAAACCGCGGTTTTACTCTCTGACGGTTTTTCGGTTTCAATAATTGGAAACCGTCCATCCCTAGCAAGCACACTTCACAATTTCCACAGGAATTGTCCACAGTCTAGTCAACAAAATAATCATGGTCCAATCAAGTTCTCAACAGTCACAAGAAGAAAGTAAACCCGGTGGCTTTGAATATAGAAGAATATAAAGAATATATAAAGAATGCGATTAAACATCTTCGTCTGTCTTCTGACACTTCAACAATGCATTGAAATAGCTCAAAACAGTCATAAACAAATAGACATCCGTCCTTCATGGCCAAGGAAACAGTTCACACACGTTCTGAGCAGGCAAGGCTGCATTCCAGTGAGGAGTGAAGGTTAAGGTTAGCCGTTAGAGAGCCAGTGGCATTCTCTCCATTCCTCCCCACAGTGCCTGAGACAATGCAGATGGGGTGGACAAAGAAGAGGAGAGGGGGATGACACAGAATGTGCCTCCTTCATGGAAATGATAATAATAATAATAATAATAATAATAACAGGTAAGGCAGTGTAGATTGTTACTCTGCTATTAACACACTGAATTGTTTGGCGTGCGCACACACACACAGAGACAGACACAGAGAGAGAGAGACACACAACCCCCAACTCCCTCAGTGTTTGGATACTGATGGCTGATTCACTAACCGACTGTCTAAGCCCCGCCCTGTGGCCACACACACCTGGGCACACCTGTCAGACGACCCATTTATAGCCTCCAATGACGAGCCTCAGAACATGACCAATAAAGGAGACAGAAGCCCTCTCAGCCAAAGAGAACGCAGACGTTTGAAGTGCAAACTAAGGATTGGTTTAAGGCATGTATGAAAGGAAGGCTGACTAACACAGGTGAGTCAAACCCTCAAATAAAGGTGCATCTGATAAGACAGGGAGTCACCTTCACCCCCTTTTATCCCCACCCGCCTTCTGAACTCTCTACCTGACAATCTGAGGGCAGGTCAGACTGTTGGGTCTTTTAAAGCCTTAAGACACAGACTCATCGTCATCGGCTGGCCTACCCTTCCTCCTAGACTTTGATTGTTGCTTTTATGATATGAAATAACATATTTGCTTTGCTTGTTTAAAAATAAAAAAATAAAAAATAAAAGAGATTATTGTACAATAAAAAGCGCTTTATAAATGTAATACATTACGGGCCGGTTTCAGACATGACTTGAATGATGAATGAATGGTCTTTATTGTCATTGATATAGTACAGGTACCACACAACAAAATTTGGGAGGGGGGGGGGGCTCCCGTGGTGCTAGAAAAAAAAAAACTAAAAACAAGGGAAAAGAGTTGGTTTACATAAATAAAGGCTATGTACACTATCCACTATACTATACTATACAAATAAAACACTGTGCTGTACTCTATGCTATGCTATACCTATTCTAACATTTCCTATCTCTGACTTGAACCTAATCCTAGACTAAAAAGCATCTTCAACAGAGATTTCACATTGAAAGTGAGATTTAGAACAGGACTAGGCTTAAGCCTCGTCTGTGAAACCAGCCCAATTATTATGCTTATTTATACTACCCACTCAGGCAGTGTTAAGGGCTGGGCATGTATAGCAGGTTAACAGGAGCGCTACCACTCCCATTGGACTACACTGAACAATGCTAATACTTCAGCTACAGCCAAGTCAACAAACCCAAATCGCGGGTCCTGACTCCAGTATCTACCTTCAGGCTATTCATAAGTCAGTAATTCAGGTAAGCCAGTACATTTAAAGCCAGGCTATTTATAACAGGAATGGCCAGTGGACTGTGGTACTGGTCACATACTTGGGCCGTCTGTAAAAGGGGAGGCCGGTGGAGGTAGAAATCGGAGGACGGGCTCATTATAATGCATGGAATGGAATGAGATATGGTATCAAACAACGTGCCCATATAGGGTGCATTCGTGAATTTGCTCTGAGAGCGCCAGAGCGCACACTGTGTTCAACGTCATAGAGCGACCAAGAAACTTGTTTGGACAAGAGGCATTCCATGAGTGCTGATCAGAATTCCAGAGCATATTTACGAACGCAGCCGTTATCGTATTCATAAGATATAAAAGGCCAAACTGATCCCAGATCAGCACTCTGAGATGCTTTAATAATAATAATAATAATAATGGATTTTATTTATAAAGCACTTTACATTTCAAGAATCTCAAAGTGCTACAGTCAATAAAAGAAACAAAAACAGCACAACACAATAAAGATCACTAAAAACATCAAAAGCAGAAAGGTTAAAAAGACACTGTGGCATAAAACTAAAGTTTTTTTTTTTTTTTTTTTTTACAAATCTGGCTACTGGAACGCTTTGTTAAAAAGATGAGTCTTAAGTCCGCTCTTAAAAGAGTCGACCGACTGTGGTGCTCTCAGGTGGGCAGGGAGGCCGTTCCACAGATCGGGGGCGATGGAGCAGAAGGCCCGGTCTCCCATGGAGCGGAGGTGGGTTTTGGTGGGTTTGAGGAGGTTTGCATTTGATGAGCGGAGAGTGCGAGTGGAGGGGCTGTGGGATTTGACCAGGTCCTTGAGGTAAGGGGGTGCGTTGCCGTGAATGCATTGATGAGTTAACAGTGAGATTTTGTAAATGATCCGAGAGGAGATGGGAAGCCAGTGTAGTGAGTGGAGGATGGGTGTGATGTGATCGTATTTGCGCACTCTCATCAGGATCCTAGCAGCGCCGTTCTGAATGTACTGGAGCTTCTGAAGGCTCTTGCTAGGGATCCCGATGAGAAGTGCGTTGCAGTAGTCGAGCCTGGAGGAGACAAAGGCATGGACTAACTTCTCGGCATCGGGCAAAGACAGGGTGGGGCGGAGTTTTGCTATATTTCTAAGGTGGAAGAATGACGTTTTGGATATGCTTTGACCTTCATGTTTTGCAGCAGTTATGATTAAACACTAACACTTCTCCATATCATTATGTATTATCTTGTTAAATGTTTATCTTGTCATTTTCTTACTATCCTCCTCTTACTGTATTTTTATTTTAATGCTGTATGTAAACTGCTTTGAATTGCCTCTGTTGTATGAAATGTGCTATACAAATAAACTTGCCGTGCCTTTGTGGATACAGGCCCTGGGCTTGTTCAGTGACAGAGAGAGAAGCTTGGTTGCATGAGGCCCCCTGGTGGCCTTTTTTGTAAACGACAAGAGACCACTTCTCCCAGAGAAACAAGCCTGTTGAGGGTACCTCTGTGGAGGCTGGTGGAGGTAGAGATCAGGCTCTGAAGCCTGTTCTCTAGAGTGTTGTTGGTAGTAAAAAAAAAATCGTCTCTCTTTCCTGAGGCCCTGGGACCTAGTTTACCTGTTCATCACCACTACTCCCCTGTACAGTTCCGCTACTGTAAATAAAATAGAAAAGAATAATAAGCATTCTTGCATTGTGGCCCCTGGTCCTAGTACAGATCATCTTTTTCTATGGATGACTGATGGTCAAATGTATCTGTTTATTGGATAAGAAAATCTGCTAAACATCAAATTTATTAAACGGGATGAGGAATGGTGTGTTTGTCCTCCAGTGGTGTGTATGTCATTGTCGACTTTAAACATCATGAATCTTCTCCGTTACTCTGTGATCCATAACATGCATTAACACAGGCTGCCTAGCCTAGGGAAAGACTTCCTAACTGCCACGGCCACACACCAAGCTGCAGTTATGAATTGCTGTTGGGAGAAGAAAACCTTGGCTTTCATGCAACACTGGCTTTGAAGTCCTACACACTGAGGAGTCCAACTACAGTCCCGTCACTGTGCCTACACAGACCAGCCTCGGAATCATACATCCCTGAATAGCCCTGGGTGTGTGAGTGAGTGAGTGAGTGTGTGTGTGTATGTGAGTGTGTGTGTGAGACAGAGAAACCTTTCCTCTGCTGAGGGTAGGATGGACATGCTGCCACCTGCTCTATGGCGCCACCTGCTGGCTGTTTTACAGGCTGTATAACAGTACTTGACATACTACATCAGTGTTTCCTCTATATGCATTTATTCGTGGCGGGCCGCCACCAAAGAATTTCCTCCGCCACCATTGCCACAATGTTGCAATTAACCTCGTCGTTTGTGTTCGCACTGCAATCGAGACTGAATCTCTCAACAGGCGCGCGGCGACACGCTTTCAAAACTGTCTGCGTTCGTAAATTCACTCAGGAAATCCGATCAGCACTCGTGGAATGCCTCTCGTCCAATCAAATGACTCGGTTTCTCTATGACGTCGGGCCCAGTGTGCGCTCCAGCGCTCTCAGAGCGACTTTACGAACTCAACCTTACACTCATCTAGCTAGTTAGCTTAGCAGTCGTAGCTCAATGGAGTGAGAAGTTGTTGCCTTGTTGAAAACATATTCAGACTCCCCAGCTGTTCTACACGAGTTTATGACATGCAGCTGTATCATGCGGTGGTAGTACTAAACCCTCGTTGTGTATTGTTTGTTTTGCCGTGGAAAGAAACATTTATGTGTCTTACAACAACTCATGTGCGTGTAAAAAGTCGCCGGTGCCTTTAATCCCGTATCCTAATCGAAAATGCAACATCATCAGCGACGACTGTGGGTTATTGCATTTACTGCTGTTCTCTGGTTCATGTTCTTATACCAGTGCTCAGTATAGAGTATTTTAAATGAACATTCGTAATGTAGTCTAGTCTCTGATGTTCATGGTCAACTAAATCAGGCTATTTTGTGAAACAAATAATGTTCCCGAGCAGCCTCGCATCTAACGCTAGCTTCGAACTATTGATAGCATAAACGTTGGTAAATGTCACAAACGACACAGTATTGTCAGGGGGAAAGAAGGGGAGTCAAATTTTTATTGACAACGGATTTCCATGCTGGAAAAACATGCAGCTAAAATTCAGGGAACATTTGGACAATAAGAGACACAACGGAGCTGTGGTCGCGTGGTCTAATTACAGGGCAATATGCGCGGTGCAAAAATAATCTATTGCCTCTCAAATCATCACGAACAGAACGGCGGAGGTACGGGTAAGCAGTTCTCATGTTGGTGTCATCAAAGGTAAGAGTTGGTTTTCTTTAACTCAACTGATAGCATTACCTTGCTGTTGGTTGTTTACCGAATGCTCCATCTGACTGTCACACTGTGATTTTACTTGTGTAAACAGTTAATAAGTAACGTTAGCCGGTTTTGTGCGTGTACTCTCATGTAGGCCTACTTCAGTGGTGTAGTCTAGTGTTTTCTAGTGGGTATACTGTGATTTTTCCCTCCCAGCCTCATATCGTTCATAAAAATACATCTGTGCTCCCTGTCTAACGTTATATCTAACATTACATGTTATAAGGTTATAAGGCTGATCTGTGCATGATAGTGCTGCATTTTGACATATTTCATGTCGCATCTCCCCCCTTTTGATGGTATATGACGCTATAGTCAGTCCCAATGGTCCAAAAGTCAAGTGCTTCGTAACACAGACGGGGTGAATTTTATGAATGAAAGTGAAAGTTCTGTCACAAAACGCCGTTACGTATCCTCACACATGTTTAAGTGGGTATTGCGTGGGTAAAGTGAAATTACGTCTTTGTTTTGAGCGCGCGTGCACGTTTTATGCGCGTGCACGAAAAATCGCGCACGCTATGCGCGCGGATGAGGACCCCCCCCCCCGCCACCAATGTCAATAATCCTGGAGGAAACACTGTACATCTTATATTGCAGTGAGTTAGGGCTGCAACTAACGATTATTTTGATAATCGATTAATCTGCCGATTATTTTTTCTATTAATCGGATACACACAAAAAAAAGATTTCTTTTGCAAATGTTATTTTAGGTTTTCTAAATCAGCCAGGCCTATACATGTGCAAAATGAATAAGTATTAATAAAAAATAATAAATAATATAAATAAAAAAGGCGTTGCTACATCAAATAGGTATAACAACAGGCCATGGACTATGGCGGTAGATTGTTTCAATAAAGTAGTTGAACTCTAGCTCAATACATGCATTGTTTTAGGTAATAACTTTGCTTAATGTAAAGGTCAGTAACCCAAAGTGCAATATAGGCTACAGACAAGACACTAATGTTTTTATAAAACAGATATGCTCCAAAACAATGCAATGTGTCCTCTCACTCCATACAATAGGCTAGGCTACAGTCAGTGCCTCACTCTAACTCACGGGTAGCTTGGTAGGCTACCACTAGCTAGCCTTTAGCTTATCACCTCTGCTCTACCACTGACGTTAGCCAGCTAGCTAAACACACTTGTCATGCAATATTGAATTCATGAATGCGAGCAAACACTCACTGGCTATCGCATTACATTACAGTCATTTAGCTGACGCTTCGCCAGACCTCACACTAACACATTTGCATGGAGAGCAGGAGACCATGGCAGGGCTGAGCCCAGCAGTACTTATATACGTAATAAAACAATAGGAAGTTAGCTGTAACCCTCCTCTATAGAAACATAGTTACTGCTCTGGTTCTCAGCACAGCTACGCAGACTACAGCTGGACGAGCAGCGTAGTGACAGTCAGCTAGCGGCAGCAGCGAGCTAACCCTGCTAGCTAACTCACTAGCATGTCCTGACAGCAGACAACAGACAGATTCACGCTCAAGGCTTTTGAGTAGCATGATTTAAATGTAGCCGCCGCGCCGGTGTAGGTACCGGATAGGTTCTGCCCTTTCCGGCCATAGGTAGCGCTATGATTCGCTATGATTCGCGATGCCTACACCGTGGCAAGACAGCGTGGCGTGCGTCAACAGGAAGTAGGTTTGTTATGGAACAAGACCCGACGAATCGATAATGGAATTCGTCGCCAACGAATTTCATTATCGATTTCATCGATTCGTTGTTGCAGCCCTACAGTGAGTGCATACATTTTGCAGTATATATGGTCCCAGTGGGAATCAAACCCACAACCTCAGCATTGTTAGTATAACCAAATGAGCCATAGAGGACCACAATACTACTCAATTGTGTGTGCGAGTGTGCGTGTGTCAGAGAAACCTTTCCTGTGCTGAAGGCAGGATGGAGACAGGACAGGGAGTGTGGCGCCACCTGCAGGCTGAATTACACTTACAAAAATATTTGATGTGTGTGTTTTGATAGCCGAGAAGCCTAGAATGACTCATTGTAATTATATGTTGTTAGTGTACATGCCATTGTTGTGGACAAGAGTTCTGTGTGTGTGTGTGTGTGTGTGTGTGTGTGTGTGTGTGTGTGTGTGTGTGGTGGCATTTTATGGGCTCAGAGGTGATTAGATCTGTCTGTGCAGCTTAAGAGTGATGTAGGATTTAGGGTGTGTATATGTTTGTGTGTGTGTGTGGGGGGGGTGGGGGGGGGGTGGGTGTCTATGCATGTGTGTGTGTGTGTGTGTGTGTGTGCACCAGGGGCAGTCACAATGCTAGAATTTATATAACATTTAAATGGCATTTTTAGGGCATTTCTGCTATATTGGGATGGAGACAGTAGAGATTGACAGGAAGGATGGATGAGAGAGAGGGGGGATGACATGCAGGATATATGGATGCCAGAAGTCGTCCCAGGGACCTTGCTATGGTCTGCGCCTGTGCTACATCACTCACGAGGCCCAAAAAAGTATTATTATAAACTCTAGAGGAACTGAGGGGAGACTGCATTAGGTGTGTGTGTGTGTGTGTGCGTACGTTGCGCTCACCTTTGATAGGGTTGAAGAAGTTAAAGAAGGAGTCGTTGGGGACCTGCTTGGTGACTGTGCGCACGGTGCCGCGACCTTTGTGCTTCTGCTTCTTCTTAATGGTCTTAACTGTCACGTCCTTCCCTTTGTGCCAGTCTATCTGACAACTAGAGAGGGAGGGAGGAAGATAGAGACAAGAGAGAGAGACAGACAGAGAGAGAAAGAGACAGAGAAGGGAGGATGAAAGCAGGAGAGAAGAGCGGGGAGGGGTTGGAGAAAGAAAGAAGAAAAAAGAGAAGGTGAAGAAGATGATGATAGGGCAGGAGGAAGAAATTGCACGGTGGAGAGATAAGAGAAGAAAAAACAAGACAATAGAAAGAGAGTTACTTCACACAGATCTCGCCCACGCACGAACCAGAGGCAGAACTAAACCAAGCCCCATGGGTTTGTTCATCTGTGGCGAGAGGCAGCATTTACATTACATTTTAGGCATTTAGCAGACGCCTTACTCCAAAGCAACTTAGAATCAATACATTTCACTAAGTAAGTGAATCATCTATCCACTAGTCATAGAAGGAAAAGAACTCTACGCTCAGGCCAGGGGCCATTGGCAGTCGTCGTGCTAGAAGAAGGATTTCTTTTATTATGATTTTTTTAGACTATGGCTGCATTCGTAAATTCGCTCTGGAAATCTGATCGGCACTCATAGAATGCCGCTCTCTTGTCCAAGCAAATAACTTGGTCCCTTTAGGACGTTGACGCCAGTGTGCGCTCCGGCGCATTTACGAACGCAGCCCATGCATGAACCAGAGAGGCATAACTAAACCGAGCCTTGCGGGTTTGTTCATCTGCTGTGAAAGGCCGCAGCTCTCACCCTTCACAGTCGATGATCTCCGGGCCTTCGAAGGAGAAGGGGTCGGCGCTGTCCGGCTCCGACTTCATCTTGTACACTTTGGTGAGGACGGCGTTGTTGAAGAAGCCATTGGCCTGGAAGTGGAACTCTAGTGTAAAACTCTGCATGGGGGGGGGACAGTGAAGAGGATCAAGACATTACATTGTGGACATTTAGCAGACGCTTTTATTCAAAGTGACTTACTTTAGACAAATGTACTTGTTCTAAGTGAATCATCTATCCGTCAGCCATCAAAAGCAAACATCTATGCTAGCACTAGTCGCAATGCTAGAATTTATTTATAATTTAAATGTTATATTGTTATATTTATTTTACATTTAAATGTTTTTTTAGGGCATTTCTGCTATATTGGGATGGAGACAGTAGAGATTGACAGGAAGGATGGATGAGAGAGAGGGGGATGACATGCAGGGTATATCGATGCCAGAAGTCGAACCAGGGACCTTGCGATGATATGGTCTGCGCCTGTGCTACGTCACTTACGAGCCCCACGTGGATAATCTAGCAATTTTTCTGCCTTCATGAAAAAAGGCACTCTCGATTTCAAACTAGGAATACAGCTCCGTTTAATCATCACAAATAGAAACAGAGTATGAGAAGAGAATTTGGAGAATATTATGAACCGTATCATCTATCATTGTAATACTCACCATTGGCTGCCCAGGCTCAGAGAACTTGACTTGGATGTCCTGCAAGTGCTTCAGGATTGGCTCGTCGTGTTCCTGGAGGGAGGGAGAAGGGCGTGGTCAACACAGGACCACACATAACCATGCAGGGCTGGGCAACGCAGCAAGTCTCCACTCGAGAGTGCGTGTGTTTGTATTGCAGGATTCTTATCTAGATTAAGGTCAGAGCTGGTATGTGGATTTACACGTGGCACATCATTGCATATGCCCATACTCGTGTGTGTGTGTGTGTGTGTGTGTGTGTATGTTGTGTTTACCTGTAGCATGTCACTGAGCATGTCCACACTCTTGAAGATAGTGAGCCAGAACTCTGGGATGCCTTTGGGGTCTACCTCTGGGGCAGCGTCCTCCTTCTTCTCCTCAACCGCTGCTTTCTTCTTCAGCTCCTCCTACAGGCCAAGGACAGTCAGTGCACTTTTCTTTTTAAAAAAAACATATTTATTAAACCTTTATTTATGCTGGGGTGTCCCACTGAGACCCAAGGTCTCTTTTTCAAGGAGGAGCAGCACATGTACACAATACAATCAATTAAAAACACATCCATTCCTCAGAGGAAAGAAAATCACGGTCTTAAGTAGTGTTGTTCCGATACCGATACTAGTATCGGCATGGCCACCGATACGCACAAAAATGCTGGTATCGGTATCGGCGAGTACTAACAAAAAAAAAAATCCGATTTTTTTTTTTTTTTTTTTTACTACTAAGTACTAAAGTTATTTTGTTTGTAAATGTTCACTTGCTGTTGCACTACTACTACGACTGTTTTATATCTTAAATGGATATTGCACTGATTGGCATCTGTGAGAGCCACATTTCAGGTTTTATAAGGGGTTGATTTTCTTGTCACCATACCAGGTAGACAATAAAAAAAAGTTCTATAGTATTCACTCTCTGTTTGTATTTTTTCCTGTTTTACATTTTTTTTTTTTTTTTTTTTTTTTTTTCTTCAAACGCCGTGGTATCGGATCGGTACTCGGTATCGGCAAGTACTGCACGGTCAGGTATCGGTATCGGTATCGGGATCCAAAAATGGTATCGGAACAACACTAGTCTTAAGAGAGAAAGAACAGGTTGTCCCAGCACGAACACACCTGCTTCAGCTAATCTGGGACCAGGTGTGTCAGGGCTGGGTGGGAACAAAAGCCAGTCCACACCTAGCAGCTCCCGGGAGACAAACAGGAAGATTGACTCACCGCTAGCTCCTCCTCTTCCTCTCTGTCGCTGTGCCACTCACACTCCGCATCTGTGGGTTCCACTGAGGCAATAACCACCTCTCGTCTCTGTAGGGGGGGGGCAGAGAGAGAGGGAGACACAGAGAGAGAGAGAGAGAGAGAGAGGGCCAGAGAGAGAGAGAGAGAGAGAGAGAGAGAGAGAAAGAAAGCTCGGCTATTATTAAACCAGGAATGGAGTGACTGGCAGGAAATATTCACACATCAGCACACTGGACGATTATTTTTAACTAGCCCGCAGAAACACACACCCTACCCCACACACACACTTTATTAAAAGCAAGCACAGACAGGACAGGTGTGGCAGGAAGCACGCTGCCTGTCTACAGGGCTAGCCTCCGCAGGGAGCGTGTGGCCAGCTCTGGAAATAGACCTGAACCGATTGAGGAACAGTTGTCTACTCGTTGTGGTGGCGTTGAGTCTAGCACGGAGGCCGTGTCCCCACTGACCCAAGATCAGGGCTACGGAGTCACAAAGCCGTTGTGCAGAGAGACAGGATGGTCACCAAACTATGTCAGATTTCGAGATTAATGTTGTTGTTGTTTTTTTTTACATATGTGTGGTGGCCTGGGAAAACCCTTCACATGGTGGCATTTTGACATTTTAACTTTTTTATATTTCCATAAATTAGACGTTCTCAGCTATTCATAACTGGTTGAATGACTGAGATAGCCCTTTATTTTAAAAAGTTATGAGCATTTTAACTCATTGACTGCCAAAGACGCCAATTGGCGTCTTATAGAATAGTAACGTTGACTGCCAAAGACGCCAATTGGCGTCTTATAGATTTTTTTTTTTTTTTCACGGGGATCGCGTTATTGACATGTTCTACACCTAGCAAGTGAATTTCAGACTTGGGCGTAATGTATTTCGGTCCCAGATGGGGGCAGTAGTTCGATAAAAGCCTGGAGAAGGAAGTGGCTTGCTGTGGGTTGTAGTAATGGCGAAACGGATCAGGGTATGTGCCAAACGCGGCGCGGAGCATTGCGGCGCGGAGCATTGCGGAGCATCGCGGCCATCGCGCGACTCTTCAAACAGTTCAGTGTCGGATGATACAGAAAAAGTGCAGAAAGAAAAAAAATTAAAAATTCTGCAGAAAAAGCTCGTTTTCTCTGTTTATTGGTCAAAATCAGGTGTTTTTGCTGAAACCACCCTATGTTCTACGGCCGATTTCTAAACACTCAAAGAGGCTAGAAACAAACTTTCTTTTTCTGATGAAAGAAGAGAGTCTAAAGTTTTGGTAGATATGTTCAATGTTTATGTAGTCCGAAAAGTCAATATTTGGTGGGTCTTCAAATTTCAGCGAAAATGCCCCAAAAGTCTGGCAGTGTGGAGCTCTCCGCTCTGAACATGGCTGGCAGTCAAAGAGTTAATGTAGCATGTCAAAAAAAGTGAAAGGGGAGAAATCCTCCCCTTTCTCCTCCGGGTCGGGGGAGGAGCCTATGCAGATCGGCCGGTCTCGTTTGTCTGCTTGTGATGCGGTGGTAGTCTGCTCGCCTCGTCGGTATGCGAGGGACAGATCCATTTGTGTGTCTTCTAGTTAAGATTTTATTACTTTATGCTTATTGTGAGCATCAGTAAACTGGCAATAACACAGGTGGAAGTATCGTCTCTCCTTTCGCTCATGTGTGCGTGCGTTGCTTAACTGAGAATGAGACACGTTCAACGTGATGTTGTTTCGCTAGCAAACTACCCGCCACAAAAACATCAAAATAAGTACTTTCTCTTTTGTTTTCTTAAAATGTTTATTCACCATAATGTAGTATGGAGTTCAAAGTACTAGAATACCACATAATATCAAAATCGCGATTTCCATCTATATTTGCTCTTTGCCACGAACGAACGCCAGCGACATCCGACGGGTTTTCCCAGGCCACCACACATATGTTTAGGGGATTTCTGCTTTTATTGGGATAGAGACAGTAGAGATTGACAGGAAGGATGGATGAAAGAGAGGAATGACGTGCAAGATATGGTGAGGGTGGGAATTTAAGCAGAAACCTTGAGATGATGCGGTATAGTATGCTACGCCACCAAGTGCCCCGAAACGGACACTTCCGAGGCCGCGGCCACACCAAACGATGCTATCTGCTAATTCCAGATTGAGTCTATGGGAGTCATCCGTTGACAACAGATAACAAGAGTCTATCCGTAACTGGTTAAAACATTTTGGCAGTTTTTTTTTGCAGACAAAATAAAGTTAGGAGTTGAACTTTCCACAGTGTGTTTGTTTGTCCGATCAGCCAATTAGAAACAAAGATACTTAACAATGCTAACAATTCTACTTGAGCTGGGCGATGAATCGATTTGATCAATTCATTCGCATTTATAGTTTAGGACGATGTTCAAAAATGAAAATCGATTTTCACTTTAACTTAAAAATAGGGATGTCCCGATCCCATTTTTTCACTACCGATACCGATACCTGGGCTTCAGGTATCTGCGATACCGATATCAATCCGATATTTGTATTTATTGTTTTACTCCTGAATAATAACAAATACTTCCCCAGTATATAGTCCACAACAACAGTTGGCTATTAAAGACTGCAAGCCTTTATTCAAGCAACAAAACAGTACTCTGCAGTACTCAGTGCCCAACTGGTTTAAAGTTAAAACAATTTAAACTGCAGCATTCAGCATTGTAAAAAAAAAAAAAGAGTTACTATCTGATTTCTAGTTTTAGTGCCTTCATGTTTTTATTCTATTTATCTTCTCTTACAAATGGCAAATCAATTATAGCACCCTTTTTAAAAGTGTAGCCTAGTGACGCTGCTGGTGAGACCAGAAACCAGTCCCAGAATCAAAGGGGTGTCAACAATATCTGCTTTTCGTTTTTTTCATAACAGGCAACTTGTTTTAAGTACCACTCGATATAATATACAACAGTTTAACGATCACTAAATACTTATAATCTGTGGGTTGGATTCACTGTTGCCAGAGGCTACCGGTAAGTGATACCTGGCTTGTAAACATACTTTCGTTTTAGAACGAAACGTTAGCCACTAGCTGTTAGCAGTAAAGTAAACTAAAGTCTGTGGCAACTCAAAGCATCAGCACGACTCATTTATTCTAGCACTCAAACAGAGGCATGCAGCCGACCTGTAGTATATTGCATATATCTGTACTATATTGCATATTGAATTGTATGATATTGCATTATATTGCATATGTATGATATTACACTTTTGAACTAATTGTAACCTGCACATCATTTTGCACTACTGTTCTACTGCAGTATGACTGGTCCCGCTGTTGTACGACTACCATCGCTTTATCACCTTATTTTACTTTATTCTATTATTGTTGATTTTGTATTCTGCTGCAAAGCCATGTGGCGAGCAAGATAGCGGTTAAATACAGACGCAGTACCTGCAATCTCACACAGGAAGAGCAGCGCTTGAATACAGTTGCAGTAACAACATTTTTATCTGTAACTGTTTATTCATTGTCTTATGTTGTTAAATGTTTATCTATATATATATATATATGTATATATGTATTTTTATTTCTATTACTATCGTTCTATTTCTGTATCTCTCAAGTGCTTTGAGTTGCATTTCATGTACGAAAGGCGCTATATAAATAAAGCTTTACTTACTTATATATATTAATGCTATATGTAAAGCCCTTTGAATCGCATCTGTTGTATGGAATGTGCTATAAAAATAAACTTGCCTTGCCTTGCTATGCCAATGTTGAAGAACCTGAGCCTAAGAATTGTACTTGTGTACCCTTACATTAGATGTAATAAAAGCAATTCTGATTCTGCGTGGGAGAAGTGTGTGGCACTGCGAGTTGCACAAGAAAGCAGAATTTAAAAAATAATTAAAACAGCGAATCGGGTGTGGTGAGAAAAGAAATCAGCCAGCCCTACCTACCCTACATCCCCTGTTCTCAGTGCAGTTAAGAGAGAGTTCAGACGGGTCCACTTTGGACTATAAAGATGAGATACACTGACACATGGCCTACAAAGACAGGCAGTATAGCCTAGTACTGCATCTCGTCAATGATAAGTTAGAATAGAGCAGGAGAGGCTGGTGGAGGTAGAAATGGAGGATGGGCGGACAAACGTGTTTGATGCCGTTCCTCACTCCATGCATTGGAATGGTATCAAACGTGTTCGATAAGTTGAATGTAATATGATAGTGGTTTTGATTCAGTTACTTAGAGAAACTTCCAAAACTTGGCATTGGATAAAGGCGTCTGCTAAATGCCAAAATTTTTCATTAATGGCATCAAACAAGTTCGATACCACTTCTCATTCCATGCATTAAGAATGAGCCCGTCCTTCGATTTCTACCCCAGGCACGGAGGCAGGTGGTGTAGCAGGGTACCTTGTCAAAGATGGGCTGGTAGAGGGCAGCGTACTTCCTCTCCAGCTCGTGGACCTCCTCGTAGAACTTGGCCTCTATGTGAGCACACTGCACCTGTAGCCTCTTCAGGGCATGGACTCGCCTCTTTACTGCCTTGGGGAGCAGGCTGGGGGGGGGGGGCAGAGTACAACAGTTCAGTGCTACATGTAATCTCATGCCTGGCTTTTGAAAAGCAAAAAAAAAAAAAAAAAAAAAGGAAGAAAAAAAAGAGCATAACATTCTGATATGTTGGATTCCCAAAAAATAAAAATTCTGGCTTCATCTTTTGTTTTATATGTAATTAAATTCAACACAATATATATGTCTCTAAAGTTGGCAAGGATGATATGATACAATATATTTACTCAACATTTTAAATGTAACTGAAACTGTAACTTGTGTGTACCACCTTGGTAGCATACCGTATGTTATTGATAAAACAACACGCATAACAAAACAACGACGCTAAGGCTGGATTGGACAGTGTTGTGCAAAAATAATATTGAGATATTCAACTGTATTGATTTTATTGAACATACACAACACGCCACCCTTCCCTCCTCCTCACCTCTCCATGTTGGGGAGGCTATCTGGTCGTTCCATGTGTCCGCCTGTGCTCCCCTGGTCTCCCTTACCTGTCAATCACAGCACAGTCATACCTGAGCACTGGTTTCCAGTCAAGGTAAGTTGACCTCAAACATCAACTTTTCGACATGACATTTGGATAGTCATAGGTGAGCTATTTTGGATTCAAAACGGCGGATTCCGCCGCAAGGTGACTAGTTTGCATCCCTGATAGAGGTAGACACCCTACTGCATCTTGGGAGGTTAGTACATGGACAAGTGGTCTACCTTAGTCTAGCACTTAAGCTGTGCCATCCTCTGGTCACTTTCCCTTACCTGCCAATCACAGCAAACAGTCACACCTGAGCACTGGTTTCCCCGTCAATCACACTTAGTAAACATGCGTAAGTTGACCTCAAAATCATTTGTTTCGACAAGACATTTGGATGGTCCTTAGATGGAGCATATCGTGTTGCTCATGCATTATTGACTGCAGAATAACTTAAGAGGTATTAAAGTGTCTGGCAAACCTCCTTTCCAAGCCTTCTTTCTATTCACCTACAGCTCAGAAGCTCACCTGAGATGCCCGAGGGTTGAGACCAAAGACTACACTTTTCCATATTTAAAGAGGCCTTTGTTTCATCAGTTGGTATACGGTGTCAGCAGTTGTGTGGGAATGACATTGAGTGACAGTAAAGAGAATGGACCCTGAGCCCTACCCACTGCATGTTTCATAACACACACCATTCTCTAGGAGCCCTAACACTGTTTTCTTTAACATGCAATTAAAATGCCGACTAAGGAAGAACTTTTTTTTTCAGGCATAAAGGCTACATGCAAATGAATATTATGAAACACCCCAATAAAACAATGACCTGTTTTTATTGGTCAATGGGGAGGACCAGGCCTTCGGGATAAGCCAAAGCTCTGTTCCAGAGGATAAACTCTAAAATAAAATTCTAATTAATTAATAAATTTTCCCAAAATTTATTTATCAACTTTTAATACTTTTTAAGACACCACAGATACCCTGACTTAGTCCCTTCTCTCTCATTCTCCCCCCCCACCCCTTTCTCTCTCTCACACACACACACTCTTGTGAAAACAGTGTGTCACAAGTTTCTGACAAAAGGGTAGAAAGCACTAAGCACCTTCTCTTAGCAAAACTTAATGCAGCAACATTAACGCTTAGCAACCCAGAGGGAATCTAAAGAGTGCCTATCAGAAGCTGCATCCAACTAAAAGCTATGTTGTGTGGGTGTAACATTGCACTGTATCTGTCTTTCAGATGTGACAGATAATGGACACAGCATTGAGACTGCTGCAAGTAGAGTGCAGTCAAATCAATAGGATGCCGATGGTCCGACTCAAAATCTTAAGACTTAGATTAGGCCGCAAAATAAGAATTACTGCGAACCAGTGGGAGGCTGTTGGAGGTAGAAATCGGAGGAAGGGCTCATTGTAATGAATGGAATGGAATCAAAGACATTTGCATTCCATACCATGCATTAGAATGACTCATTTTACATTTATCAGGTCGCTTTAGACATTTGTCTAAAGTAAGTGTAACTATCGTCATAAGCAAAAATCGATGCTACTACCAGATGCCATTGGCAGTCACAATGTTTGAAAAAAAGGAAGGATTCTTATTTCTTTGTATGCTTTTAATAAACTAGGACAATGACTAGTCTCACTCACTCCGCCCTCGATTTCTACCTCCACCAGCCTCGCCTATGGTGAACCAAACTAAAGTAGGCCTAGGCTATTTATTTCTACTACATTTCCCACATCAGGTCACCTAGTGGCTCCAAACATACCTTTGCCTTCGGCTTTGTTGTGCTCCATCGTCGAGTAACAGCTCCTTCCTCTGTATCAGGAAAGAGAGACAGAAGACTAGATCAGAGGTGACAAGGATTACTGAAGGGGAGGGGAGGGGAAGGGGAGGGGGGAAGGGGAGGGAGGGGAGGGGGGAAGGGGAGGGAGGGGAGGGGGGAAGGGGAGGGAGGGGAGGGGGGAAGGGGAGGGAGGGGGGGGTTGAGGGTAGCTGGCAGGTTCTCAGGTTAGTAGTCCTGGGCCTAATGAAATAACAGGCTATCGATCAAATTGACGGCTACTAAGCTAGCTAGCCACAACATGACAACAAGTTACACTGTAGCAAAAACCTCACAGCCGCCCAACTCCTGTTAAACCTGTAGATATGAAGCTGCGTTATCTTGCATATCAACGAACTTGACAACCGTTGCCTAGCTAACGATGATGATGTTGGACTAGCTAGATGTGTTATAGTAGAAGTCTGACTACGGCAGGCAGCAGCAGTGTTGTGAAATCAACATGGTGATGATGGGCAAACTGGGGGCTGCGTTCGTAAACTCGCTTTGAGAGCGTCGGACCGCACACTGGGGTCAACGTCCTGAAGGGACCGAGTCATTTGATTGGACGAGAAGCATTCCATGAGTGCTGATATTATTTCCACAGCGTATTTACGAACGCAGCCATGGATAAGAGGAGCGCAGTCGGATGACGCATTATTCTTTGCCATGAAACTGTCATGATGCTAATGTTGTCATGCTAAACTGTCATGATGCTAATGTTCTCTGGCTAGACAGATGCTAGATCCTAGGTTGCTACCGAAACAAGTTCGTTAGTGTAATTAGACAACGATGGAAGATGTCAGCTGGTTCATTAATGCGACGACATAGAAGCATTCCAGCTGCTTCACCTGACCTGCCTTCACTGTAAACGGCTAGCACACACACACACGCGCACACAACTCTGGGCGGTGCCAGTTTTTTTTTGACAGCTAAGCTAACTAGCCTGACTAGCCAGCCACGAGCTACGTGCTAGTTAGCGAACACGATAACTACCAAATAACATTATGACAGTAAAACACAACTGAGCCTAACCACAAACAGCCAGGAGATGACGGTCATTCCTGAATAGTGGAGCAGCACAGAGGCTTCTCTCTCCTTCAGCCCCCCCATGCCCCCACGCCTCACACAGCCACATGGGCTAGCTACGTTAGCATCGCCTCAAACTGACATGTCAGAGACAGACAAGTAGAAACGCCTCGGACATAATATGATAGTATCACCTCGCTTCACTCAACACCGGTGTTCAGACAGTAATAATGTTGACTTTACGCCGTACACTGATTACGCATGTCGCTAGTTAGCCGTGTGTTAAAGTGTGTTTCAGCTGCTTACCTCAGAGCGGCTTTCCTTCTGTGTCCTCACGCGTCTGAAAGGCTGCGTTCGTAAACTCGCTCTGGAAATCTGATCAGCACTCAAGCAATGCCTCTTGTCCAATCAAATGACTTGGTCCCTTTATGACGTCGAACCCAGTGTGTGCTCCTATGGAAGATATTTTTTTACGCGTCCACACGGGATATTTGAACACGTCCAGACGGGATATATTATGGAAGGCCATAAGCAGGGCTGCCAAGTTTCACCAAAAGTTTGGAGTGATATTTTTGGGCGGTGGAGCGACCCAAAACTGTGCACGTTTTGGCAGCGGCGGCCCCTCTCTCCCACCCAATTATTTGTGCTAGTTTCCTGCAATTTTACACGTTGTTCATAATAAACCAGCACAAGAAATGAAAATAATAAATAATAACATTTTATAAAACAAGAAAAAAATTCAGACAATATATCATATTTATGAAATCTTAATAAACAAATACAGTAGCCTACAGACTCTAAAAGAAAAATTGGCCCCATCAACAGGACTCAGCCCCTTGGTCAGCAGCAGAAAGACCCGTGGTCATCATCTTATATACAGTGCATTGCTCATAGATGGCTATCATGTTATACAGTACATACCAGGGTTTTTCCTGGGTCAGAATGAGGGCTTGGTGGGTGATTTTGTGCGCGCGCCACGCGCCCAATTTTTTGGGGAGGGACCCCCAATTGTTGTATTTGTATTGTAAATTGTAATTATTAATTATTATTATTATTATTAATGTACCTGGTTATGTTACAGTAGAGAAACAAAAAACAGTTACCAAAACTGAGTATTTACTAGCTAAGATTGGCAAAAGATTGGCGTGGTGCAACCGAAATTAGTAAACAACTAGTTTGAAACTAACTAGTAACAACTAGGGGTTTAGTAACTACTAAATGCCTGCATTTAGTAATGACTTACGCCATATTGGTGCAACCCAGTCCAGTAGGCTACCAGATACGATGTTGTAATGTATGCACATATTTTGCTACCACGGTTGCCAGACGGAATTGACAATGTCCAGCCCAACCGGTCTTAAAGCTGCCGAATCCACCCGTCCCGTTTTTATAACATCACACATGCTGAGAACATGAACATGCTAAAAACACATAAACAGATGAACACACAGTCCTTGATTTTGAACACGTCCTAAAACAAAAGTATGTTTACAAGTAAAGTGGTCCCTTACCAGTATGTTCAGTAGCCTACGGCAAAAGGAGAACAGTGAATCCAATGCACACATTATCAGTATTTAGTGATCGTTAAACTGTTGTTTATTATATCGAGTGGGTACTTTAAAACTTCAAGTTGGTGTTGAAAAAAATACGAAAACTAGATATTGTTGACACAGTTTCACTTTACGAGCCCTTTGAGTCAGCGGGTGGTTAGCACATTCAGCCAGCTCCCTATATCCACGTGGGGCCGTTGCCATGGGAGCATGAATGCTGTTTCCTGATAGGCTGAAGACGTTCCATAGATTCTGCGATGGACACTGGCCCCGTGGCCACGCAAAGCAGGACATCTGGTCACCCTATATATGGCATCGGCCCAGAATGGTACCGGCCCAGCCGCCCAGAACGGTATCGGCTTGCAAGTACTACCACGACTGAACACCGGCCCAGACCGGCCCAAAACCAGACCGGCCCATCGGGAAAACTCCAGATCCTCCCGATTAGCCACCCCGGGCCTGCCCTGCAGGCACCTACGTCAGTGTGAAACTTAAGCCAAGAGGTGTGGTTAAGAACGATCCAATTTAAACTTTCAGCAGGGGAGTATGTTTCATGCCTATAGGCGACAGGGTGCCAGCGATGATCTGATATCGTTTGCACCTCACGGGTACACGACTCTGCCGAATTCCATGACTTGTGCTATATGGGCTAAATAAAATTATGAAAGCGGCAAGTGACAAGTGTGCACGTAACATCCATATGCTGTATGAATAAAGTGATTGATCGATGCATGTGCGCATTGCTTGCACCCAACCATTCAGCGCAAGTCAGCGCAAGTCTGGCTATAAATAGCCAGTGCTGTACCAACACACCTGTTACGTCTGGACTTTTACGACAGTTTGGACTTCACTACAGTGCCGTGTTCTGTTTTGTGTTATGACGACTTACGTTATGTGGTTAACACGTTGTTGAATAAATGGAGTAAGCTCCGACTTGAGCTCTGAGTTTCAGTCTCCATTATTAAACATAACATTGGCGACGAGGATGGCTGATTGTTCTCTGCCACCACCCTCTCCTTTCCTAGCAGTCCCGGCAGAACCACCGATTCCGTGGAACCGCTGGATTTCCTCTTTCAAGACATACAATATATCCTAGCTGCCAGCTTGGAGGACATATCCGACAAGAGGAAATGTGCGCTGCTGCGACACTGTTTAGGAGCGGAGGGTCAGCGCGTGTTCGGAACTCTCGGCACCGCGGCGAAATACACAGACGCTGTGGAACTATTGAAGCAACACTTCGCCCCTCCACAA
Organism: Nansenia antarctica; assembly: GCF_963989245.1. Lineage (NCBI taxonomy): Eukaryota > Metazoa > Chordata > Actinopteri > Argentiniformes > Microstomatidae > Nansenia > Nansenia antarctica. The sequence continues at coordinate 6,672,080 of NC_137684.1, forward strand.
AGCGCTCTTCTCCGCCGCGTCATATTCAGACGAAGACACCAACGTACAGGTGAGACAGTGACACAGTACGTGGCTGATCTGCGGGGTTTGGCGAGCTTATGCAAGTTCGGGACTTTACAGAACGAAATGATAAGAGACCAACTCATCTTACACACGAACTGTAACAAGATTAGGGAAAAACTGTTACTGGAAAATGATTAACTTACATTAGCAGCAGCTCTGAACATAGCGGTCCAGGTTGAAACAGCCTTGGAATGTGCAGTTAGTTTTTCAGCCTCTCCCAGCTCACTGGCAGCGGGCGCGCACAGCCTACAGGTGCCCCTCCTCCACGTGAGTGCAGCCAGCGGCTGGGAGAGCATTTTACTGGCCTCTTGGTCACGCGACCAGCCACACCAGCCGTGTGGGAATTGTGGCTCTTCTGCACATAATTCAAGAGCTCAGACATGCCCGGCCCGTGGTAAAACCTGCTCCAACTGCGGGAAACTAAACCATTTTCACAAAGTCTGTAGGTCTGCCCCAGTTAGAGCTTCCCAGTCACCTACCACAGTCATCCATAATGTCAGCTCAGGACGAGCGCCATTCAAAACATGCTCGTTCCACAGTCTTGCCACGTCTGGTTCGAGCACGCAACAGGCCCGAACACTTGCGTGACTTCATGACTGAGTATCACACCTAGGTTGTGTGAGGGGGGGGGAAATGTTACGTCTGGACTTTTGGACTTCACTACAGTGCCGTGTTCTGTTTTGTGTTATGACGACTTACGTTATGTGGTTAACACGTTGAATAAATGGAGTACGCTCCGACTTGAGCTCTGCGTTTCAGTCTCCTTTAGTAAACATAACACCACACGCTGATTTAGAAAACAACAATCTTTATTGAGTGCAGTACGTTAAAATTCATAGGGGGGAATTCGGTAGGGTAACAATATCGCACTCAACTTGGCTTGCTCAGTTATTTATCTGCCTTAGCGTGAACCACTCCAACCCAGTTAAAACCTGGCACTGTACTCATAAAAACACACATAAGGCAGGTGAATACACGGCATTCTACACATGTACTAAAAGACCAGACAAAAAGCAGGTGAAGCACTCAATCCCACACTAAGGGGCTTCACACAACGCCAATATTATGCATGCTCAAAAGTAGCGGCAGTGATATGATCTTCTGATCTTAGCACAGTTGCGACACCCACAGCAACCCTCCCGGTATTCCGCAATTACTAAACCCTAACACCGACAGACAGGGCAAAACACACATACATTAAACATGGAATCATGGAGGGTTAAAATGTATGCGCACATTGGTCGAGCGGCAGCAGGCCGAGCACTGGAATCCAAGGCTGGAGAATGTAGGAGAGCACACCCCCCGGCCCTCTCTAACTAAAGGAGGCACCTAGCCTCCCCTCCTAATCTCTCGCTCGCTGTACAAGCTCGAATAAACAATCTAGCAAACATGGAAGTCCTACTTCCCAGCAACCCTTAATGGCAGCGTCGCAACTTTTATCCCCCGAATCATTCCCAGCATTTCGCAGCGCACGGCTGTCCATAATTAGGCAATCGGCCCGAATGTCCCTTCCCACACAGGTTCATCATAATACTGTTCAGCACCTGAGGTTACATTCAATGCATGACTTGTAGGCTAAATACAATTATGAAAGCGGCACGTAACATCCATATGCTGTAGCCTATAAATAAAGTTTGATTGATTGATAGCCTATACGTGCACATTGGCTACATATTCATTTTTCACACAACGACAATCATGTGATACATGTTTCCAGTTTTATTCTTTGAACAACAGAATAGCAAACGTTAAATTACACAGATTAATAACGTATGCATGCCATGTCTTGGATGAAGACGTAATGTAAGTGGAGAGATTGATCGGGACTGCTGGAGTTTACGAATGAATGAAAGCAAATGACCCAACCATTCAGCGCAAGACTTGTGCTATAAATAGCCTATAAACCAGTGCTGTGATATTATTTATGTCTTAAAAACATATTAGTGTAACGGAGTAGAAAGGTCAAGTTCAAAATAGGTATAAACTGCGCCCTCTAGGGGTTTAATGACGTGGTATATCCGGGGTGTGTCCGTGACCCGGATGCTGTGTCCGTGACCCGGATGCTGTGTCCGTGACCCGGATGCTGTGTCCGTGACCCGGATGCGGTGTAAATATAGCTGGACAGTGCAATTGCACGGGACGTAACGTGATCTCCCTCAGTTCATTCTTAACCACTGATGCGAATGTAGCTCGATGACCCTGCAAGTCCCGTGTCCAGAAATTGATGCACTGTTTTCTACAGAATAAATGAACGTGAGCCATCCAGCTGAGAGTGATTCATGAAAAGATACACCCCGTCACATTGGTGCCGTGACCTGTGGACCTGAAGTCAACTCTTCACCTTGACCCGGGACCACTCTGCTGGATCACTCTGCTGGACCGCTCCTGCGTGCTGTCTGGTGGGCGGCGTATGGTTTCACTCAGTTCATTCGGTGATGTTATGCACAAATGGATTGTTGAATTAATGAATGTGATCTGTGATTTATTTTAGTTTTATTGCTGTTTTGGTGACATTTTTCTTTACTGGTCTTTTATCTGATTAGTCTGTATAGTACTGTTTTCTTGAATTGTAATTCAACATGAGCCACAGACCAGGATGTTTCAGTACGCCACTAAGCAGTAGCATTGGGAGGGGTAGAGCGATCCTCCTCAGTGGAGGTAGGGGGATTCCAGTGTTGAGTTATGATAGTCCTGTTCAGGGGGGTGATGTTCATGTTGTGGGTAGTCAGGATGCTGCTGGGGCCTTTTCAGTTAGTGGGGACACAGTTCCTTCTCAGAGCCACGACATTGATCATGCACCGAGCACACGGGTCAGTGATGCCCCATCCCCAATCTCTGCTTTCCAGTTACCTAATGTAGTGAGCCAGATGAGTGACATAATTAGAGATGTTGGTCTACAGCTGGCAGATAGCATACTTGCACGCCTTGACTCAACGCTACCTCCTCTTAGCACTGCGCATGTACAGACCACGCCCACTGATACATCCACCCAGAGTCTAGACCTGTCCCAAGTCCAGTTGGTACCTCACAGGAGGGTGAAGGAGCCTCCAACGTTCAGAGGGGATGATAAGGACGCAGTGAATGTGCGTGAGTGGGAAGACATAATGAGGAGTTATGTGAAAAAGGCGAACATCAGAGCAGATCAGCAGGCGGAAGAAATATTCACCCATCTCAGGGGCAGGGCTAAGGATGTAGTGAAGTATGGGACGAGGAGCAGTGGCATTAATGTCGCTGAAAACCCAGAGGCCATCTATGGTCTTCTACGTAAGCACTTTGCTGCTGTTCCCTGTTCACCTATCCCCCTAGCCGACTTCTACACCACGCTGCCGAAGAGTGGTGAGGATGCGTATGACTACTGGCTACGCCTCAATCAAGCTGCAGATGTTGCCACTGATCGCCTCAAAGAACAAGGTAAAACACTTGAGTGCCCTCTCCTGGAGGTGACACGTATGTTCATCAGGAACTGTCCATCCAAAGAGCTTGCCATGACTTTCAGATCAAAGACGATCGATAAGTGGACTGCTGTAGAGGTCCAAGATGTACTTGACGAGTTCCACACTCAGGTGTGCTCGAACGGTGTTGCCGCAGCCATGAGTAAAAGGCCCAGTGAGGGTGTGCTAGTGAACAGAGTTGAGATGTCAGGCACTGATATGTGTTCACCTGAAAAGCAGGATACTCGCCCAGACAAGGGGGCAGAGGCCTTTGAACGTATCATCTCAATGCTAGAGAAAGTCCTAGTGGAGAAGTCTGCTCCTGCTAAGGACATGTCAAACAAGCAGTATAGACCCAGCCCCCCCAGGATTGAGGGTCTGAATAACCTGCCGTGTGCTGTGTGTGGCGACGCTAGACACTCTGCTTGGACTCACTGCCGTGACCAGAGGCTCTGCTTCCAGTGCCATTCGCCTGGACACCCCAGATCCAAGTGTCCGATGCAGGGGCGTGCCCAGTCGGCGCAGCAGGGAAACTTATAGATCTGCATTCAAGGGAGGACTGTGCAGATCCTATTGATATCTCTCCCAATGATGAAATGGCTGATTGTGAGTCAACATACAAGTCATTCATCTCCAGAGCGCCTTCGAACAAAACAGTAGTATTTCAAGGTCTACACCGAGTCCAAAGGTCTGATAGTTTATTCTACACCACTGTCTCCGCTGCAGATGTCTCTCTTAGAGCGATGATAGACAGTGGTTCTATGGCATGCACGCTTAGCGAAGCTGCGGAGGCGCGTCTCTTGCAGCGTAACCCTGATCTGAGAGGATGCCCCGCTGATGATGTCATTATCATAGGATGTGGTGGTCACCGAGTTGTACCTAAGGCAATATACAATGTCGATGTGGTGGTGTATGACTACAAGATGGTCATCCCAATGCTTGTGGTGCCTGGACAGACCGATGACATGATACTAGGCAGTAATGCCATCAAGAAAATCATAGAGTTGATGAGGAAGACTGACAGCTATTGGCGGCTGATATCTGAACATGGTGGTGGCAGTGATGGGGACTGTCATCACTTCTTCTCTCTCCTTTCCAATACAGAGAGATGGAGGGGTGAGACAGTGCCTGAGAAGGTTGGCACACTGAAGCTACAACAGTGTGTGGTGCTACAGCCAAATAGTGAGCATCTTGTATGGGGCAGACTCCCTGTGTCGGCACCTATATCAGAGGGCAGTACGGTGGTTGTGGAACCAACTCAGTCCAGATGCAGACCGAATAAAGTTCTGGTTGGCAGAGTTGTTACGCCGATGTGGGGCGACCGATGGCTGCCTATGAAGGTTGTGAATCCCACCGGTGAGCCGGTAGTGCTGAAGCGAAACACCAAATTGGCGGACGTGTTCCCCTGCATTGCCGCTGAAGATCTGTCCCCGCCCGACCACATTCAGTCTTCCCCACAATCCGTGACTGGTGAGTCTGTAGCAAGGCCCAAAGAAGACATCAGAAAGGCACTGGAGGAACTTGGTCTACGCGACCTAGACTTGGACGCGTGTGAAGTCTCTGACCTGTGGAGAGAGAAGCTTTGTCAGCTTGTTGTGAAATACGAGTCAATCTTTTCACGCCACAAGTTGGACTGTGGTGAGGCGTCTGACTTCGTGCACAAGATACATCTGGTGGACGAGAGGCCATTTCGCCTGCCCTACCGCAGAGTGCCACCGAACCACTACGAGAAGCTGAGGTCTGCCATCAACGACATGGAGGAGAAGGGCATAATTCGTAAGTCCAACAGCGAATATGCCTCGCCCTTGGTTCTTGTGTGGAAGAAGGATGGAGGATTGCGCATCTGTACGGACTTCAGATGGCTTAATGCGAGGACAACGAAAGACGCACATCCGCTGCCTCATCAGGCTGACGCGCTGGCTGCACTAGGTGGTAATGCCTACTTCTCCACAATGGACCTTACCTCTGGTTTCTACAACGTGCCTTTACATGAGGACCACAAGAAATACACTGCGTTCTCCTCTCCCTTTGGCCTGCATGAATATAACCGGATGCCTCAAGGGTTGTCCAACAGCCCGGCTACGTTCATGCGGATGATGCTCTCGATCTTTGGGGATCAGAATTTCACCAGTCTATTGTGCTACCTAGACGATGTTATGGTCTTCGCTCCTACAGAACAGCTGGCACTCGAGCGTCTAGAGATGGTTTTCTCTCGTTTGAAGTACAACAATCTCAAATTGGCTCCAAAGAAGTGCTATCTTCTGCGGAAATCAGTACGGTTTCTCGGCCATATCATCAATGAGTCAGGAGTGCAGACGGACCCTGGAAAGGTTGAAGCCATTAGCCAAGTACAGGTATCCGATCTGATGGACAGTGATGGGGTGTCTCCTTCACAGAAGAAGATTAGGTCCTTCTTGGGCATGATGCTTTACTATCAGCACTTCATTGAAGATTGTTCCTCTAAGGCCAGACCCCTATTCAAGCTTCTCTCTGGACAGAACGCTGGAGAAAAGGCACGCAGAGGGAGAAAACCAGTGAAGAAATGTCACAATCTTGTAAAGCTCAAACCAGCTGACTGGACGCCCGAGTGTAGGGATGCTTTCGAGACATTGAAGCGCGATCTCCTGCATTCTGTAACCCTGGCCCATCCTGATTTCGCAAAGCCATTTATCCTAGCAGTGGATGCTTCATTCGATGGGATTGGCGCCGTCATCTCTCAGCTCCAGCCTGGTGATAAAGTTGCAAGACCAGTTGCCTTCGCTAGTAGGACGCTGTCACATGCTCAGTTGAACTATCCAGCTCACCGACTTGAGTTCCTGGCATTGAAGTGGGCTGTATGCGAGAAGTTTTCCCACTGGCTGAAGGGAGTGCATTTCACAGCGTGGTCGGATAACAACCCCTTGACCTACATCCTAACGAAGCCCAAGTTAGATGCATGCGAACAGAGGTGGGTGGCCAAACTTGCTGCATATGATTTCGATCTGAATTATATCCCAGGGCCTAGGAACATAGTCGCTGATGCGCTGAGCCGTGAGCCATTTGTTAAGTCCTGTGTGAGCCATCGCCTGGTGAGGGAGCCTTACCTGTCCTTGCTGGATCAGGTGAATGGAGTAGTGGCTGGTACGGTGCAGGACGCTTTCCGGCTGACTACCAACTGTCAAGGTGTTCAGCACACTGATGTCGACACAGATGAGGTCCTGAGTCCTGAGTCTTCTGGAGGTGCCATTAGTGCTGAGGAGGTGTCTGCTGTCATGGACGTCCATCGTACTGGGGGTGTTTCTCAGCTGCCCTACATTAATCCGGAGTATTTGCAATTGCCCAAGGAAGACCCTTCCATCGCCATCCCACAGAGTCAATTACACAATCTCCAGCAACAAGATGCTGTAGTGAGCAGGGTTCTCTTTTATATGCAGCGACATAGGAAACCAAATGCACACGAGAGAACAGCTGAGTCTAGCTGTGTGCTCAGGCTGTTGAAACACTGGAAGAAGTTGAGAGTGCGTAGTGGACTCCTCTACCGTGTGAAGAGAGACCGCATCAGGGACAAGAGGATCTTTCAGTTCGTCACTCCAGAAGTTCTGAAGCGACAAGTCTTGCATGGAGTCCACGATGCTGCTGGCCACCAGGGTCGCTCAAGATCATCCTCTCTGGCCAGTGAACGATTCTTCTGGACAGGCATGCAGAGGGATGTTGAGAATCACGTGAAGCACTGTCAGAGATGTATTTTGGGGAAGACTCCTGAACCACACGCCCGAGCACCTCTTGAGAGCATCCGCACTTCAGCTCCTATGGACTTAGTGTGCATCGATTTTTGGACCGCAGAGCAGAGCGACAAGAAGACCATTGATGTTCTTGTTGTTACGGACCATTTTTCTAAAGTAGCTCTTGCCTTCCCCTGTCGGAACCAGACTGCGAAACAAGTTGCCCGCTGTCTATGGGACAAGTTTTTTTGCATATATGGGTTCCCCAAAAGAATCCATTCGGATCAGGGAGCTAACTTTGAGAGTCGGCTTCTAAAAGATCTACTAGAGATGGCAGGTGTGCATAAGTCCCATACGACTCCATACCACCCCATGGGCAACGGCGTCACAGAGAGGTTCAACAGGACCCTCGGGGGCATGATAAGGGCCCTCCCTCCACTGAGCAAGTCCAGATGGCCACAGATGCTCCAGACACTGACCTTCTGCTACAACTCCACTGTGCATGAGACCACGGGCTTCGCGCCATTCTACCTGATGTTCAGACGGGTCCCACGGCTGCCCGTGGATGTCATGTTTCATCATGTGCTGGAGGATGATGCCGTTGTCAGTCGTCATGAGTTTGTGCAACATCTGAGGAGAGATCTTTCTGAAGCAGCACAGATCGCTCAAAGGAATGCCATCAGGGAACAAGATCGTCACGCCAAACTGTACAACCGGAAGGTCAGAGGACTGCCGTTGGGTGTTGGTGACAAAGTGCTACTTGCCAATCGAGGTGAGAGAGGGAAGAGGAAGATCGCAGACCGGTGGGAATCAACTCCTTTCGATGTGGTGTCTGTGAGATCGGACATCAACGTGTACAGGATCAGAGATGTTGTCACGAATAGAGAGAAGGTTGTACACAGGAACATGCTGCTTCCGGTTGACTTCTTGACAGTTCCGGAACAAGATGGGAACCCGGCATCCCTAGAGGAGTCGCAGTCTATAGCTTCCTGTGCCAGTGTTCAGGGCTCTGTCACCTCTGATGTTGAAGAGGCCTCTCGGTTGCGCACCAGGGACTGGGTCTTGGAGTCGCCTGAGCACGCGGGGGCAGAGAGCATCCATGAGGAAGAAGTCAACGGAGGGACTATGCCCGTGCCGAGTGCCTCGAAGGAAGACCGACCAGATGAGTTGCTGGATAGTGTTCCTGATGACTCTGTACCTGACTGCCACACTGATTATCCCCCTGACACAGTATGTGACACAGTACACTCACCTGAAGCTAGATGTGATGCCCATGGTGACCTTCCAATTCTAGTTGAGGTTGAGCCGGAGCAGGTAGTTTGCACACGTTCACAGAGTGCTCAAGTTCCATCAGTTGTCACGAGATGTGGGAGGAGTGTTAGGAACCCAAATAGGCTTATTTGTGAGATGTCAGGGCAGATGCTTAAAGGGAGTACTGAGCCTTTCATAAGTTCTGCATTTAGTTTCATTGCGGCGTCTATGTAGGGGCGTAGTGCATCCAGTTTTTTTTCTTTATTTATTTTGCTTCCGGTCTGAGTCGTGACCTAGAGTCATGAGATCCTCTTGTAAGGGCAAAGTTATGTACAACTGTGGGATGTAGATGGCATCTCTTTCTCCTCTGTGATAAGTACGGGTTTTGGTACCAATCTGTCCTTACACACTTCTTATGGAAGAATTTATAATGTTGAGTTTTGGTACATCAGTGCTCCAGATCCACGTTGTTTTTTTGTTTTGTCATTTGTTTGTTTTTTCGCTCCTGTTTTTTTTTTTTACTGTCCTCCGGTTTTCATGCTGTTGCCCCATTTTAGTATAATTTAAGGGGGGTGTATGTAACGGAGTAGAAAGGTCAAGTTCAATTATAGCTAAAATAGGTATAAACTGCGCCCTCTAGGGGTTTAATGACGTGGTATATCCGGGGTGTGTCCGTGACCCGGATGCTGTGTCCGTGACCCGGATGCTGTGTCCGTGACCCGGATGCGGTGTAAATATAGCTGGACAGTGCAATTGCACGGGACGTAACGTGATCTCCCTCAGTTCATTCTTAACCACTGATGCGAATGTAGCTCGATGACCCTGCAAGTCCCGTGTCCAGAAATTGATGCACTGTTTTCTACAGAATAAATGAACGTGAGCCATCCAGCTGAGAGTGATTCATGAAAAGATACACCCCGTCACATTAGCAAGAGGCACTTCAACAATTATTTACAGTTAATTATTTAATCAACTGTGTCATGCCCACACTTTCTGTCACGACCAGAGGGCGGAACCCAGAAGCAGACAACGGGGAACAGGTAGTAAAACAATAATAATGATTTATTGTAGGGTAGGGGTGTCAGGAGGAGCAGGCTGGAGGTAGATTGGTAGTCAGACAGGCAGGGGATCAGGCAGGTAGGCAGACAGGCTGGAGGTCAGGCAGGTAGGCAGGTAGTCAGAACGGCAGCAGGTCGGCAGACAGGGAATCCTTAGCGGGGAACAAGGAGAATAGGGTTAGGCTAGGGTAACGTGTAAGAACTAGAGAGTGGAGAGAACGAACACTGGGACCAACCATTAAGTGGCTACGATCTGGCGATGACTGGAAGTAGGAGCAGAGTTTAAGTAAGCGCTAACCCAGCCAACAACAACAACAACAATGGCGCCTTACAGGGTTGTTGCGTTCGTGCTGCAGAAGCTATTGAGCTTGATTGGGCTTTTACAGCAAAATGTACTGTTGCTCCTCTACTACCACCGACAGCAACAAATGGACATGGAGAACATCTACAATATGTTCTTCAATACACCGCGGAGGACAACCAGAAGGGCAACCAGGCGAAGGTTTTGGGTGAGACCGGGCAGAACCAGCAGTTGGTGGGATAACTTTGTGAATGGCGTTGTCGTGGATGATGAATGTAAGGAGAACTTTCGCATGTCCAGAGCCTCTGTCATCGCGCTGAGCGAAGAACTGCGCCCATATATCGAAGGGCAAACAACAAACATGAGGGCACCAATTGATCCACTGAAAAGAGTTGCGGTAACACTTTATTACCTGAGCGACGAGGGAAGGCTACGGAAGACTGCTAACGCCTTTGGCGTGTCGCGACAGTCTGTGTCCGTCATTGTTAGGCAGACATGAACAGCGATCGCCACCCACCTGGGTCCAAAATACATCAAGCTGCCTTTTACGGAGCCTGCGGCTGAGGATCTAGTTGTGGCCTTCCATCGTGCTCATGGCATGCCACAATGTTTTGGAGCAGTCGACGGCACCCACATCGAAATCAAGCAGCCATCTAGCAACTCCATGGACTACATCAACAGGAAAGGCAAATATTCCCTTAATGTACAGGCTGTCTGTGATTACAAGTACAGATTCTTGGATGTTGTGATAATGTGGCCTGGGAGTGTGCATGATGCACGGGTCTTTGCTAATTCAAAGCTAAACATGTTCTTGAAGACGGGCAAGATCCCTGCTCTGAAAAAACAGATTGTGGATGACGAGGAGGCCATACCAATCTTTCTTCTTGGTGACCCTGCCTACCCGCTGCTGCCTTACCTGATGAAGGAATATTCAAACGGTGGCTCCACACCTCAGGAGCAGTACTTTGGGCTATGTTTGTGTAGGGCACGTATGGTCATTGAGTGTGCTTTTGGTCGCCTCAAGGCCAGATTTGCTGCACTTAGAAGGCCTATGGACATAAACATGGATGACCTGCCCTATTTCATTTACTCCTGCTTTGTCCTCCACAATTTTTGTGAGGCCAGTAAGGAGGCTGTGGATGATCACTCTGTGTTGGGAACAATACAAGGTGAAAGGGACTCACAGCCTCCTACACAGTGCAATAGATATCTCACTGACTGTAATGAAGGGGAGGGAAAGAGAGTGAGGAGAGTGCTCACGGAGTACCTTGACCCTTAAGGACTGACTGAAAAACAGACTGATATTTTTGGGGAAGATTTTTTTTTCTATTAACATCTGATAAATATTATTTGTCACTTAGGAGCTACAGGGTGCATTTTGGGTGCTTATGTGCAGCATCATTTACTGTATGTTTGGTCGTTGAAGAGCGGAAGAGGGTCAGGAGGGTCCTCACTAAATACCTTGATCCATAAAGGGACAGCTTATCTGCAAGACCAGGTATGTCACAGCATCACAACAACTGACCTGACTAACTGTGTCACGCACACACACACGCAGGCACACACACGCATGCACACACGCACACACACAGATATACATACCTCATAACATAACCAAATCTAATTTCCCTTATTGTCCCCTTTGTCCTGTGTGTGTGTGTGTGTGACCCTCCAGGGATACAGGATGTGAAGGATTTAGAGCACAGAAGACCCAAGACATTCTCCAGGCCCTGGACCAGCATGGCTGTCTGTGGCTGCCATCAGTTAATTCATAATTTGATTAAATAATAATTTCAGAAATAAATAAATAAATGCCTGTATGCAAAGGACACCTTGTGCTCGTAATTCTTAACCGGGGGAGCTACACACACCATGACCTCCCAGCACACACACACCTCACTCCTGACTTCACATTAGAACCTCCTACTGCACATAGTGCCAGACCTACACTAGACAGATGCACTGTCAATCAGTACATCACTTCACTACATTACAATACAATACAACACTACACAACATTACACTGCAACGCTACATTACACCAGTACAACACTATGACACTTACTAGGACAGTTGCATAGGAGAAAGACACTTAAGAGAACATTAGATTAGTCTTTTCTGTAAGTGAAGATATTATACAGAAGTCCTGTTCTGTGTTTATGTAAATTGTTCATTGCTATTCTTTTTTGGGGGCTTTTGCCATTACTTACTAGGAGAGGTGCATAAGAGAAAGACAATGTAGAGAGCCACAGTAGATTATTACACACTCTTATTTCTGTAAGTGAAGACATTTTTGTTTATTATTTGCGACATAATAATTACGACATACAATTCAAAGGTACAATAAAGAATGTTTATTTTGTTTTTTCACTGGGTAATGTTGCAGTGCATACAAAATATTGTAAGAAAATAAATAAAATGTCATCTTGACGGATTTACAAACATAGGAGCTGTCCAACAAAAAGTTTCAAACACTGCGAAAATGGCAAGACTCCCAGTCAATGGTTGCATATGTTTTTTGTACTTTGTACTCAATAGTTAAACTCAACAATACTTCTACTTCACTGTCTGTCCAAATGAACGACTCCTTTGCTCCCCGAGGCGGCATGTTGTTTACGATTGGAATTTTGTATTTCGCGGATGTAACGCGGAAGAACCGCTCCAGCTTTTCCTGGCGTCTGATTGGCCAGCGGAGCTATGGGGTTAAAATTATATCGCCGACTACTGGTGTGGAATGCTCAATGACAGCGTTTATATTGCGTTCATACGTATGCATCTGGATGCAGATATGTTATAAACGTGCTCGTCTGGAAGGTGATATTTTTATATACAAAAAACGTTTATCAAAAAAACGTATTGGTGTGGACATAGCCTAAATGTACATTCCAACCTACAACAAAGACACATAACAACGCAGTGGTAATAGGCCTACATTATTAATAATGTCATCCTCACTGCTTAGCTAAGCAAAAACAACTTCATTGTTATGTGTCTTTGTTGTAGCCTAGACGTTTATCTGGACAGTTCGAGATAACGAGGCCTACAGTTATTGAAATAAGTGTCGATGCGTGTCGACATGCTTTTCGGGGATTGACGGCTGATCAGGCTGCCGAGGTCCATGATGGTCCAGTTTTACACGGCCATCATAGAGTCCATCCTCACCCACTCCATCATCACCTGGTTCCCTGCTGCAACGACCAAGGACAAGGCCAAGTTGCAGCGGGTAATACGCTCAGCAGAGAGGGTGATCGGCTGTCCCTTGCCCTCCCTCAACTCCCTGCATGACACCATCATGGCAGACCCCTTCCACCCCGGCCACGGCCTCCTCACCCTGCTTCCCTCTGGAAGAAGGTTGCGGCTGCCTAAGGCATTAAAGGCCCGCCACAGGCTCAGCTTCTTCCCCTCAGCCGCCAGGCTGCTAAATGACTCTGGCTTCCCCCTCCCCCCCGCCTCCAAGTCTGCCCAGGACTGAACATGCACTGGACCTTAAATAACTCTGCACTGCACTTTATATACAGCACTATTCATGCACTGTCTGTCCTGTGTTGTCCTGTTTTTGCCTGTCTTTGCATTTGTATTTGTACTTGTTTTGTTCATGTATATGTGAAAAAAGCTTAAATGCACCTTCTGTAAATGCCAAAGCAAATTCCTACATGTGTCAAGCATAATGGCAATAAACGTTATCTGAATCTGAATCTGAATCTGAATGGGTGGTTGTGTCTTTCCCCTCTCGTTCCCACAAATACATTATTCGAAGCCGTGAATTCAGTGTCCCACATTAGACACCAGCTCTAATCGGGGGGTCGTGTGCCTGTTAATAATATATTATTTAACATAATACATGTTCTGCACACATACACACATTCTGGAGTCTATTTGGTTGGAACAAGACTTTTAACCAGTGTTGGAGTCAAATCAGTAGATCTTTTGCACAGCGATTTTCTTTTCTGTGTCCCCGTGAACTTTTGCGCGCAACAGACTGATCTGTCGGACTCCACAAATGCTTTAGCAGCCCAGTATAAAGACGACTTGTCAGCCGAGTTTTCATTCCAGATCCTGTCCCTCCGAAAGACCTAAGACCAGGGCCGTTTGGGAGATATGCGAGGCCTTTTATAATGATGTAGGCTACTATTATAACCGCGCGACACGCACGCACCGATATATTGCAAGAAATGCGCTCACATGCTGTGCTGATAGACAATAGAATATCTACTTATTTAGATAGTTTACAACCATGTTTGTTTCATTTCAAACCTTTTATACTCGTAAAGGATTAGGATTTAGGATAAAGCAGTCATCATACTGTAGGCGATCAACTTCTCCAGAATTGATTTAATTGAGTCGTCACTTACAAGCGAGTTCGTTTAATCTCAAAGAGACGTCCTTGATATAACTTCTAAGATAAAATGATCCAATCAAATATTCGGCACCACTACTGAACTGTTCTTTAAGAGAATATTTATTCGAGCACATCAGCAAACAATAGCATCAGCAAACAATAGCATTTCATTCCATGGAAAGGGGTCTTATCTAGCTTCACCTCCGCAGGCCAGGATCAGCTGGTTAACTGCAGAAGCTTCACCGGACAAGAGCCCCGTTTCGATTTGGTGCATAGTCTTTATACATTTTCCTTAACATTTAGGGATGGGCTGTCCCTCTGGTAGGTTTTATGGTAAGCGTCTGTTTTATATCAGTATGTGGCTTTCGACTTCTTTCGGTGTCCGTGCGAGTGTGTTATCTTCTGCTTCTGACCCCCCGGTCGTTTGTCATGGTGAGAGTGTTGTCATGGTGAGAGTGTTCGGACACTCTGTCGGCAACGGTATCCTGAGCAGCCTAGTCTTGCGCGACGTTAGATACACACACATTCTAATGTTTTTTAAGGAACCAGTAAGCATAATGCACACAGTTATGTTTTTAGGATGCACAGATATTTTGATAGTTATTTTGGGTGTATTCTATGTGCGTTCTAAAGCACTAATTGGCCAGTTATTTAATCTTCAAACACATTCCCTCCTGACCAGGTCTGTAGGTCCTATGTCCTTATCAGGATCGCTTGTGTAAACATCACTGTTGCCAGGCCCACAGACTCCCATGACTTGGGATTCGATTAACAAGTTAAAATACAGTATAGAAGAATAGACTTATCATTAATCATTAGTTATGATAGTATAAAATGAGTATAGGAAAATAGAGTATCATAACAGCAGATACAAAATGGTTGTTAGTACATAGGTAAAAATAAGCAATCTACAGGCGGTTTGAACCACAACACTTTCTCCCAGTCAGGAGCCCCTTACCCCCATGTCGCTCAAAAGCAGAACCTCTCTTTTATGGTTCTGTGAGACTTCAACTGACCTCAGTCACATATTATTTAAATGAACACACAGTACTTGATTTATCACTTCTAGATATTTTAATACAATACCCAACATTAAATACGCACAAGCCATTATTGACATGAATAGAGATGTTACTCACCACCATGTAGGCCTATCCTTTATGTTGAAAAGCTTACAGCAAAAGCAAAAAAACATGTCCCGTTTTTGAGAGTACACAAGCCACTTTCTTTCTATTTTTTCCCCATTTGGTAGTTTTCGGAGAAATAAAGTTTCACTGAAGTTTCTGTTCTCATTATTTTTAGGATAACTAAATCCAGGTTTCATCTTTGGGACCTCTTGATCACATCTGTAGCTGTAGAGTCCATATGTACCGGCCAATTACCAGGATCATCATAGGCTACATGACATATGACATATCTGACACCGTAGGCTCGTCTTGCGTTCCATCACCTGTGGCTGCGTCCATGTCGATGTCACTCTCACTCTCAGCCCTGCTGCTGCTGCTCTGAGTAGCTCCATCTTCCGCCTCCGTATCCTCTACTTCGCCACTCCTGACCATCATCACCTGGGGCTGGGCAGCCCTCCTGACCATCATCACCTGGGGCTGGGCAGCCCCACTGCTGCCGGTGTAGCTGGTGTCCTCCTCCACCTCCGGGACATCATCTTTGCCTCTCAGGGGGGGCTGTGCCGTGCTACTACTAGCATTGCTAGTGCTAGCAGTAACGTTAGCTTCTTCGGTGCTAACGGGAGCCTCACTTGTTTTTAGAAATGTTTCGAACGAACCTCTAAGCGAGGCCCTGAAGCCTTCCTTTCTTTTATTTTTATTTATTTTTTCAGCACCCGATTAACATTTTCTTCCTCGGTCTCGTTCCCTCTGCATTTTGTCCGTTGCACTAAGCAGTCACTATGCACAACAAGTGTCAACGCGTGACACAACAAGACAATAATACATTATGCAGTGTAATAAGATGTTTTGCAATCTTATAGGTGTTGAAAACTCAGAATGATGATTCTTGAAGCAGAATGTAATCAAATATTTTTGTTTTCCAAATATTATGACTTAGATTGCCACTGCAAAGAGGCCAGGGAAAAGGTCAATGCAGCAGCAGAGGAGCTGTCACTCATGGGCTCCCTGACCTACCTCCAAACCCTAGAGCAGCGCGACGAGTTGGTGGCTGCTGTTCTAGGGTTTTACACAGAGGGACACATTCATGCAGCCCTCCAACAGTAAGTATAGTATGGCAATGTTCATCATTTAAATTACTACTGATGGACTGAGACTGTAAGCTTGGTGAAATGAGAAAGAAAAACGTTTTTTAAACAGTTAAGTTAAAAATACTTTACTTTCAAGTATAATAGATCTCATCATATTTATCTGCACAAAATATTCATAATGTTCACACACTGTACAATGGAAGCAGTCAGTAGGTTGTTACAGTGTTTATTTCAGAGGAACTGACACATTTAGATTTATGTCTTTCACTTCTTACATTTACAGATTCAGAGAGGGCCTGTCCATATTTGGTGCCTTGGAGGCGGTGAAGGCCCATTGCCAAGCCTTCGCAGGCATTTTCCTGGAGGACCAAAGATCCTTGCTTGCGGCAGACGTGGTGGCGGCGTTTACGCCGTCAAGACTGTCGCTGCCTGAGTCCAACAGGAGGAGGAGTGAGACCAGGACCATAGTCTTTTGGAGGGACTGGCTCCAGCAGGTGGAGGGTAAGAAAGTGCCAAATATGAACATGTTTTGTAGTTTACGTGAAGTGTTTGTAAAACAAAAAAATTTAAGAGGGGGGAAATGGACACCTAAACTGTTTTCTGTAGTACCGTGGTTAAGCTTACTGTTAATTAATGTTTATTCCTTCCTAGTAAATCATTATTTGGGCCAGCATTTATTTACAGTCACATACAGAAGCAGAGGGCACTCTTAATACTGTACAATGTACATATTGTGTAGCTAACTCTCACAGAGAGCAAGTGGAGTGTTGTGCGTGCACATGAAACTACTATGTGCTGGCTGGAGTTTTTCAGTCCACCAAAATACACATCAGTAGTCTAGTCTATTCAAGTGTACAATATTAACATAATACCCTCTTTTATTTTATTATTAGAATTTAAAGAGTAAAATAACTGTTAATGTTCTTTACGTTATGTAGGCCAAGTTCATTGATTACAAAAATGTTTTTGACAGATGGAGAAACCCCTCTGGCGCTGACGAAGGTCCTCATATTCGCCACTGGGCTGGAGAAGATTCCAGCAATGGGTTTCCCAACCCACCCAGAGCTGGAGTTTCTCCACCCAGAGGATGGACCAGCTGTTTTTCCCACATCAAACACATGCGTGCTGATACTGCGCCTTCCCGTGTCTCCATTATACACCACTTTCAAGACTGCCATGGAAACAGGAATTGGCTGTGCTGTTCATTTTGGGGTGGCATAAGACTCTGAAAAGCACAACCAATTCCTGTTTCCATGGCAAGTTCTTATGGCTGTGTTGTAGGCTTAATGGATCCCAATTGAATATCAGAACAGAGCACAAGAGAGAATGATCAGGTTATCATAGAAGCGCTCGTTTATTGTAAGCACACACACGTTAATCAGCACACATACATTCCACCACAGATTCACTCTGCCAGTCCAGTTCTCATGCCTCCCGTTATCTACTCTTCCCACCCCCCTTCTCCCCCCCCCCCCATGGCCTTGGTATACAAAGACAGGAACTGTGTCCTGCCAATGATTGTTTAAGACATTGTAAGAGTTTTCCCACTACAATTCCCCAATTCCAAACAATTCCAAGTCATTTTTAATACATGTTAACAAAGACTTGTATGCTGCATATACTGGTGTGACATGATCGTAAGTTTACTGTGTGTACACATACAGCACTATTCTGTTGCTATATTATAGAATTTAAATAGGCCAAATGGCCTACTGTGATGTCACAAAACCTTGTAACAACGGTGATATAAATGACAATGACAATAAAAATAAAACGTCAAGGTTCCAGAACTATGGTTTTTGAGTCAGTCATTAGCAAAGTCGTACAAGGGTTCCACACTGGCCATCAATGGACTCTTCTCTGTTGTCCATCTTAAACCCAGAGACACATAGGTAGATATAGACAACTATAGATTAGTTCTAGGTGATATTTAATCACAAATGGATTACCCCGAGGAGCCCGAACAGGAGGACCGCCTCTCGGAAGAGGAGTATGGAGAGGAGGAGGAGGAGGAGCAGATAGGAGAGGATGAAAGAGAAGTGATGGAGGCCCAAGAAGAGGGGGAAGGAGAGGAAGCATTGGAGGAGGTGGAAGAAGAGGACCAGCCAAAATGTGGCTGGGCTGATCTCCCGGACTTGTGTCTTCGCCAGGTGTTCAGGTGTCTGAGGAACAAGGACCGGGCACGGGCCACCTTGGTCTGCCGCCACTGGCACCACGTCATGCGTTCCCCGTCCCTCTGGAGGGCCCGGACCTTCAGTTTCTCCGGCCACATCTCCACGCAGGGCCGCTCCGAGCTGGAGTCGGCCGTCTGCTACGCCAGAGTTTACGGCCGCTACCTGGAACACCTGGAGGTCCGTTTCCCCCAGTCACTCAACTCCCTTGTGTCACGACGCCTCCAGCAGACCATGCGGACGTTCCTGGCTGCTCTCCGCCAGACGGGCGGACCTCCAGGTCTGCGCTCGCTCACCATCCCCCACATGGAGCTGGACCGTTCGGCCTGGTGCCGGAGCGTCCGGACCGCCTTGGTCCGCCACCCTCAACCTGGAGGACTTATTCTCACAGCCGCTGGCGGTGTACATTAGTCCGGGCTTCACACAGGCCATCAACAAGTGGGTGTGGGTGTGGGTGTGGATGTAGGTGTGTGTGTGTGTGTGTGTGTGTGTTTGAGTGGCTCCTACATACTCTTGTTTATTAGCTACTCTTTTTTGACTTGTGTGTGTGCAACTGTGCATATGTGCCTGCAAACACACACATACTTGTTGCAGTCTTTAAAACGCACCTTGATTTGATGTTGACCAGGTTCCGGGGCCTCTCCACCCTCACCCTCGACTACACCTGTCTGTCCAACGAGCTCCTCGCCGGCCTGGCCGTGTCGTGCCGTAGCCTCTGCGGCGGCGGCTCCCTACGCTCCTTCACCTTGCGCTGCCACATCCTTGAGCCGCACGTCCAGGTGATCTGGGGCGACTCCTGGTCTCACCTGGCCCGGCGCTGCCCGGACATGCAGGTCCAGATCTCTGTGGAACGGATCCTGAACCTGGACCATCTGGGTGGGATCCTGCTGAGAGAGATCCCTCTGAGGTCACTCAGTCTCACCAGCTGCTACTGGTGGGAACAGAACTGGAGCGCTAAGCCAGCTCTGAGCAGCTTGGTGCCCTGATACAGCAACTGTCTACAGGTAAGGGGATTGGGAGGGCTCCATAGAAATAGAATGAGTAGAATACTCATAATGATAATATTGCTAGACTTTGTTAGACTTTGTTTGCTGCTTTTATGACATGGTTTTATGTATTTGTTTTGCTTTTGTTGTTGTTGTTTATTTTTATTTTTTAAAGTGCTATAAATGTAATCAATTATAAGCATTATTATTATTCTTAGAATGGACATGGTCCCTCAGACTGACAAGGAATTGTTATATATAGTTGCTAGGGTAACCATTATTGCTGCAGGTGTAGAACAGAGAGAGAAGTTAATTCAGAGGCGGGACTAATAGCACGCCTCATTTTACTGAACATTCCGATGTCAGTTGAGTTTAGTTGGTTGTTAATAATGCTGTGAGATAAAACTTCCAAATGATGACCACAAGATGGCCGCCACTACACCCACCATGGAATGTTGATTTGAATGAGGATGTTTCTTGTACTATATGGTATGCTCTGCTCTGTCAATACACAGTAGCAGTCAGCAGTGGAGTGTTGATAATGCTATAGGGGTGTTATTGAATATGTGAGCTCATTGTAATGAGGAACATGGGTTCATGTATACCATTCATTGTAATTCATGGAATGGAATGAGGACTGGTGTTTTATACCATTCCTCATTTTGTTCCATGCATTACAATGAGCCCGATTTCTACCTCCACTAGCCTCCCCTGATGTCCCTTTCCTGTTCAGGCTCCTAGGGGTCCTAGAAATCTATTTAATGTAGTGGTGTCCTTGATGTGGTTGTCATACCTCCCTTCAGAAGCTGACCCTGGACCTGAACAACAGCCATGAGTCGGTGGACGAGGAGCTGCTGGCACTGGTTCTGATGTGCTCCAGGCTCACCTACCTCATGGTCTGGGCCTTCCTGAACATCAGCTTCCTGGACCAGCTGCAGAAACGCCTGGACAAGAAGACCTTACTCAGAACCATCAAGGTGGGTCAGACCGCAGCTTGACCTGGGGGGTATTCCACCAACGTCGCTAAAGGAAAATCCAGGCTTATTTTTGATGAGTCTTGCGAGACCAGGGTCAGTGGTCTAGCGCCCGTCCTGAACACCCAGCCAGGAATGCCATCATAAGCTGTTATAAGTTATATTCTTAATCAATAGCTATATATAATTAATCTAAAAGTCTAACATTTGTTGTACCAATCCCTGATTGCCCCTTTAATGTAAAAACAGGCAAACTCAAACGTGATCTGAATCATTGCAGAATGCCACTGTGGGTTAAAACAACTGAGGACATTTGATGTGTTTGGAATATGTTTTATTGAGCAACGTCTGCCATGGTTTATACACTGCATGTGTATTAATGTAACCAGCCCAGGAGTCAGCTTCCTAAAGTAATACTTTATCTCTTTTGACAATCCAGAGCCACTTCTCTCCTAGACCAGAGTTGTTAATTGAACCCATTTCGTTGGTTTACGCACAGAAGATTGACCTGCAATTGTTACTCTCTTATTATGGTTTTGTACTACTTGTGAAACTGACCTCAGTGTGGTTTATAAAACGCATGTGTGACAATGTGAACAGTCCAGGTTTATAAACTGTGTACGTGTGTTCCAGGTGACGATCTACACCAACAAATACGACACACAGGATGAGGATGGACAGCTGGAGGACATCTATTCTGGTTACAGACAGCTCATCACCTCAGAGCTCAACTACTCTGCCATAACTTACCCCATGATAGACACTTCTGCTGCTACATAGAATCCTCCTCCACATTGCTTCAGAAATCACTTATTGTATTAAAGTTGCTATAAATATTGCAAAATGAACTCCAGGGGCCTCATTTATAGAACGTACTTTGGATCAAATATGATCTTACCCGTGTCGTACGTAGAAAACCACGTCAACGTAGTGATTTATACAATTTCAACGTGAATCAATTTGACCGTGGAAACGATCGTAGCTCTACGTCGGGTATTGACCTTGTCTCTATGTAGTAGCAAAGGACTGCGTATACCAGATACTAACGCAGTCCCGAAAGAGCTAATTGGTACTCTACATTGAAATCGGAAGATCTCGACTTGTAATATCAGAGGCTATATTGCCTGGTGGTGCTAGCTACCAATGCAATTTCTCTGTTTTAATAGAGATGTTTGATGTTAATCTGTTTCAGAGTGGATTTCAAAAAGGTTGTGATGGTCATGTTGACCTTTTCAAACATGCAACTGCTTTTCTTCTTCAAGCCAGAGAATCCCATTGACTGACGCAGGTATGCCATTATTTTCCAATGAATGGCATTTCATTGTTAGTAGCAATCTTCAAAGCAATAACCTTCAAATCCAAATAATGACTTAAGTATGTTGTAGCAGTTGGAATTGGGCCTGAATGTAAGAACACACGCACTTGATCTAGAGACAGCTGCACGCTTTCATTTACCGGGGGTCTCCACATGCAGCAAGCTTGTGACACACACACACACACGTCGACTGAATGCCCACCGACCCGTTGACTGCCTTGGGACTGTCCTGGGACGTACGTAAAGTAGGCCTATATACTGTATATACTAGTCCATATAGATGCATTGAATTCGAGAGGTGCGTGCCCAACATAACAGGGAAATGGTCTTATAGGTTTTTTGAAGAGCAATGTAGGCTACAGATTAGGATGAACGAACGATCGATCGATAGATAGATAGATCTGCCCGTTCGTCCCGCTCTTATCCAAATCAACACGCATGCACTGTTGTTTTCCTATGGACAGCCTCGATGCGTCGTTTCTAACCGGAGCGAAACCACCCTTTTCAAGCGAAGCATGCGTCGGTTGTTTGCTCCGGGAGCAACTTCGTGTTCTCACAGCTCCAAACGACATTTATACAAAACTTCAATTCCAAGTGAAGCAAATGTTCTAGGGAGAACACACCCTCACATGTTTCCTTGTGGTGGATTTTTTAGTCAAGCAGCCTACAGCAAATTAGCTATATGCTAATGCAGGGTTTAAGACCTTTTTTAGACCTCTTTGAATAGAATTTTAGACCTATTCGCGACACCATATGATAGCTTTTTGTCATCCTGCCGTAGCTTCGTTCACCAGCGCGGGACGTTGTCATGGATCCCTGTCATGGATTTACGTCTAGCCTGGTCTTCTGAGGCAGGTGTAACCATAGATCAAAGGCTGTACATTTCTGTAACCCAAAACAAGCCTGATAATAATGACTGCAATTTGATTCTCTTTGAGGTGTGGAAAATACCATGCATACTGTGGTGGGTAAGCCTTAGGTGCATATTTCATGGGTGAGGGAGGGAGGGAGGGGGAGAGAGAGAGAGAGAGAATTATAATTCCACTTTATTGGACAAAGGCACATGCATTGCCCTTATTTACATCAAGCAACTTTCATTATAAACAACTATAGGCAGCCTATTTTGTCCATTTGTTTTGTTTCAAGGGAAAACAAATGTGTACTCGCCTTCCAAGATCTCTAGACAACACACACACACACACACACACACACACACACACCAAATCGGAAAACTATCCTCTGATTTCTACCTCCACCAGCCTCCCCTGAACCATACCTTTACCTGATGGTGCAGGTCAGGCCTGGTAGCTACCGGACTTGGATTAAGCAGCTCTTGATATTGTACATGTTTGCTATTGTCTTTATCTAAATGAGTTAGGTTTCCAAGTCGACATACTACCACCACAGTGCAGGACCGTGAGCTCCAGTGCGGGCCTTGTACCAAGGGTACAGTATAGGCAGGCGATAGCACCTGGATTCTGACACCAGCAGCCATTCAGTTGTCATTAATCTCTGCATTTTCATTAACCTGCCCAGCAACATTCTAGTTCACCAGTCTAAAGCTAAATAAGCCATACTGTACATACAGCGGTTGGGCAGTGATAACAATGTCTAAACTGGCAGGCAATCATGAGCTTATCCAACCACACCTGTCATGACATTTACACGTTGACATTTTTTGGCATTTAGCAAAAGCAACTTACCTGTCATCACTAGTTTTCTGACCTCTCAAGTGTGGATTGTAGATGTTGAGTTAATGTGAGGAATATGAGGTGAAGAAGTGAATGCTGTGTTTATTCCATCCTTCCTTCCTGATTGATATAACCCACTTCTGGACAACCATGAATTGACGCCTTCATCCGAAGCGACTTACAACAAGTATATTTATCTCAGTAAGTGAGTCATATATCCATCAGTCATGGTAAGAAGTCATCTATACTATAACAATGGTAGAAATAATTAATTAATTAATTTTGCCATTTAGCAGACGCTTTTAGTCCAAAGTGACTTACAATTACGAATTACAGGGACATTCCCCCTGGAGTAACTGAGGGCTAAGTGCCTTACTCAAGGGCACACTAGTAGTGGTGTGGTTTCAGGCGGGATTTGAACTCACAACCTTCCGATCACAAGTCCAACTCACTATCCACAAGACCTCAACTACCCCTCTAGAAGAAGGGGTAATAGTGGTAATGCTTTTTTGTTGTTGCTCCCTCCCTAACAGGGCTGTGATGGGCAATGTGAGTAAGAGGAGAATAATAAGAGAATAAAGCAGGCTATTTAATACTAGGACTATTGGCATGGACAAGCACAGCTTGGGTCGGCCCCATAGTGTGTAATACAGACTTATCTTCCCAGGCTACCTGCCGACCCACACTCCTAACCTGTCCCCTAAACAATACACCACCACGAGATTCAATTAAATTTCATTTGTAATATTTTGGATTTAAAAAGTGCCAGGCTAACATACCTGATAACACACACGTTTGCACAGGAAAGACTAAAGGGGCATGACCAGACCTCCAAACCCATGTTGAAATTTAGCGACGGTTAAGCTTAGGATTAAGGTAAAGGTTCATGTTAATGGACGCCGCAGGTTCCATTGTGTGTCGCTTTAGGGGTCTGGGTGCTGGGTATGTAGAGAGAGAGACTGAACAAGATAGAGGGAGGGAGGGGGGTAGAGAGAGAGAGAGAGAGAGAGAGAGAGAGAGAGAGAGAGAGAGAGAGACTAACTCTTCATATCACTAGATGGCAGCAGATCAACATTTGTTCTTCTATAGTTCGAGGCTCCTTACAATGAGATCCAAGGACTGATTTGGATTGCCTTTCAATAAAAACACTGACAAACGAAAACTAAGTATTTCATATGAAACATGCAGACCTGACTACAGGCTCAGCCTATCTCTATGGGTTCATCTCTGTCCCAAACAAATCTGAGGATCAGCTCAAGTTTGATAGCACTCATTGATGCATTCCGTTCCATGCATTACAATGAGCCCGTCCTCCACCAGCGGTACACCCAACAGACTTGTTTCTCTGAGAGAAGTAATAATAATAATAATAATAAAAATAATAATAATGCATTTTATTTATAGGCGCCTTTCAGAGCACTCAAGGACACCTTACAGAGCATAATTGAAAAACAAGCAACAGATTCAAACAGGTTAAAACAGTGATTCAAAACAGTGATTCAAACAAACAACTTAAAAACAACCATCAAACATTTAAAAAACAACCATCAAACATTTAAATATTAAAACATTTTAAAGAGTCCTAAAAACACCAAACATGGTTCATTTGGGACTTGATTTGTCAGTAAATATTCACAGGTGACTATTTTAGTTGGGGGGGGTGGGGTGGTGGGGGTAATGCTGACAGTGTAGAGGCACGTGTAGAGCGCAGAAGCACAATGAAGACCACCAAATATATACGCCACGTTTAAAAAGGTGGGTTTTCAGGCAGGATTTGAAATTGGAGAGAGAGTCAATATTGCGGATGTCTTGTGGAAGAGAGTTCCAGAGACGGGGGGCAGCAGAGTGACTGAAGGCTCTAGACCCCAAAGTGGTCAGGCGGGCAGAAGGTATAGTGAGTTGAAAGGCAGCGGAGGATCGGAGAGTGCGAGAGGGAGTGTAGGTGTGAAGGAGTTCAGAGAGATATGGGGGTGCAAGAAGTGGTCTCTTGTCATTTACAAAAAGGCCACCAGGGGGCCTCATGCAACCAAGCTTCTCTCTCTCTGTCACCGAACAAGCCCAGGGCCTGTATCCACCCAGCCGCTCAGAGGAGGAGTGCAGATCGAGGACCAGGTTTGGCTTTTTATATCATTATTACATTTACATTTGAACCATTTAGCAGACACTGTTATCAAAAGTGGCGTACAATTAGAGCGGGGCAGGGACAGTCTCCCCGGAGTAACTTAGGGCTAAGTGCCTTACTCAAGGGCACATTAGTGATGGTGTTCCCAGGTGGGACACCATCCCAGGTGGGATCACCAGTCCAACTCACTATCCACTAGGCCAGGCCATGATTATATGGACATGTTGTTTGATACCATTCCTCATTCCATTCCATGCATTATAATGAGCCTCAGTGGAACGGCCTCCACTGCTGTGCTCATATGCCTGCTGCTGCCTGTGATGTATGGAAAAGGTTCCCTTGCCAACAAATAAAGCATTAATTAATGAATTCATTATTTCAAGATACTAACTTGATCGGGCTCCAATTTGCATGGGCAAAAATGTGAGCAAAGTCGCCAATCTTAATCATAATATGTGTTATAGTATATGTCTTATTATTCCCAAAACTACCATTGGATTATGTCTCATAATAAAAAGCAGCTATATATATATATATATATAAATAAAATAAATATAAAAATATTAAGGTAAAGATGGCAGATTTTTCTCAATGGCCGACATTTTGCACAAACCCTCTGTGTCTATGTGTTCTCTATCAATAGGTACTTCATATTCACATATATTCACATTTACATTGCGTTTGTGAACCACAGGTAGATTATAGGTATGCTCCACATAATAACTAATAATAATACATTCCAGAAGAAACCTTGTACCATCTTATTTTGATAGTATAAAAGTTAAAAGATGGTTAACTGGATTGATTAGCTGGGTAGTTGAAAGAAAGTGAGATAGTAGGATGGACTAATGGATAAAAGATGCTCAGAGGGTAGCATAGGCATATAGATAGATAGTTGGAAATGATGATGGCTGGGTAGTTGAAAGAGTATTATGAGCTTGGAAAATATAAATGTAGGCAACACAAGTTAGACCACGTTTTAAATATGTGCTTGGACATATTCTGGAAATGTCCAAGGTTGAAGGTACCAATGACGGGTTTAGTATTATACTTGGGGAATTTGACGGAGGAAAACATACAGGGCGGTGAAATGTATATAGCCAAAATCATGCTGGTTGCTAGCAGAAAAGCTATAACAAGAGCATGGTATAGGACTGACCCACCTACGAAAGAACAATGGCTGAATGTGATAGAGGAAATATACAAGATGGAGAGGTTCACACACATATTGAGGGTGAGAGGGGAGGGGTTTGACTCGAAATGGGCAAAATGGATTGAGTACAAGAAAGAGGAACAAGTGTAACATTAAAGAGACACCACTAATATGGAACTCATGTATGATAATGCTGAGTAAATGAGAGGAAGCCCACATGTCACAATATTATGGCTTTGGAAATCACAAGAATCACTGTGCTGCACTTTTTATCGACTTGTCTAAAGCCTTTGACACCGTCGATCATGCCATCTTATGCCAGCGCCTCTCTGATATTGGGCTGTCCCCTCATGCTGTTGGCTGGTTCACCAACTACCTGTCACAACGGAAACAGTCTGTGCAGTTTGGTGATCTCTCATCCAACTTGCTCACTGTTTCCAATGGGGTGCCACAGGGTTCGGTCTTTGGGCCAACTCTCTTCACCATTTACAGTATATCAATGAAATAGGATTAATCTCTAATGCTGCTGTTCATTTGTATGCGCCTATGCGGATGACACAATCTTGTATTGCTTTGCATCCTCTATCAACCGTGCCTTCGAGGCTTTGCAGACTGCTTTTGATGCCCTTCAGTCCCAGCTGTTTCAGCTCAGACTGGTGTTGAATACAGGGAAGACCAAAGTCATGCATTTTTCCAATAACAAGCGGGTGCCAAGTGCTCTTCCTGACATTGTATCATGTCAGGGTTCACCTATTGAGCTTGTGCCAAACTACAAATACCTTGGCATTCAACTGGACGACAGCCTCTCTTTTCAACTGCACATAGACAACCTTCTAAAGAAACTGAAATTGAAGCTAAGCTTTTTTTTTTTTTACTCTCTGGTTAACTGGTCATCTCTCTCTGTCCGCCGAACCCTTCACTGGTATATTTTCATTTACGAATCCATCCTTGGTCTGCTCCCCTCCTACCTTCCTAACCACCTGTCACGCAAGCAATCTGTCTACGGCCTTCGCACACTGGACATCATCACATTCTCCATCCCCTTGGTCCGGACCAAGAAAGGCAAAAGGGCGTTCTCATTTGCAGCCCCTTCCTCTTGGAATTCTTTACAGCAGAGTCTGAAACTGTCTCATCTGATCCCTCTTTCTAGTTTCAAGCTCTTGCTGAGAGACATACAGTGCGAGTCCATGATTTGTTCTTGCAATTGAGTTGACCCTCCCTTTTGCCCATTGCTGACCCCTCCCTGTCCCTAGCTCTTAAGCTGTCTAGTTTTAGGTTTTGTAGTTTTAGTTTAGTTTTAGATTATCTTATACTGTTTTAGACTAGTTTTAGTTTTAGACTATGTAGTTTTAGTTTAGTTTTAGACTATGTAGGCCAGGTTTTGTATTGTATTTGTTTGTGGTGGATGTTGTATGCCTGTGAACAGGTCACACTTGGGGCTCAATGTGTTTTTTACCTGTATAAATAAAGGTTATTTTTATTTATTTTTAAATTATTTTATTATTATTTAGTTTGTCCTTTATCCTATAGTTTTTTCTGTGAATTGATGATTGTTATTGTTGTTGTGAAGTTGTGATTTTTTGTATTTGCAGAAAAAAAAGAGTGCTTGGTATGAATCGCTTAAAAACTGTAGGAGGAATAGCATACCGCAAAATGCAATATTTTATACTGGAGGGCACTGAGCAAAAGCATTGATATTGAGGTATCAAAGTGAAGGTTTTGGTGACAGCTTGATTTGATAGGAAGTTACCGTAAGGCGGAGGTAGAGAGACAGGAGCTATCATTTACTTTGTTTGTCAGATAATGTCAGTGTTGATGCAGATCCTAGCAATGGCAACAAAGGGAAATTTGACCGTGGGTGACAGAGCTCTTTGGATATCCGACGTGATAATAGCTCTAAGTCCTTCCTGTAAAGTGTCCGTTTGGCTGTGGGTTACGATCGTTCCTTGCGTTACGAGTCGCGCCCTACAGAAATGTCATCTTTGATTAGATGCAGCACGGCTGACGGGCGCTCTTTGACTGTTTTCTAAAGAGACATACTCCATCATAGTTGCTCATCCTACTTTGATACAGAGCACAATGTTGAAATGTGAGATACCTCTATCTCCTATAGGCCTATATACAGTGCATGATATGGGGCAAATGAAAAGCAATGAAGTCGTATAGTGAAAAGAAAGATGGCACACAAGTGCACAGCAAACAAACCCCAAACCCAAAAGCACATGAACTATGCATGACAACAGTGCTATAACAGATTATGAATAACCACTGACATATCCATTCATATTTGTAGACATGGATATATGATTCACTTACTTAGTCAAATGTATTTGTTGTAAGTCGCTTTGGATAAAGGCGTATGCTAAATGGCAAAAACCTAAATGCAAATGATCCCCCAGACATGGATATTTTTTTTTTTAATTAAAAATTAAAAAGATCTTTAGATTCATTTTTTTTTAAAGAAACCCCATAGTGAGGAGTGTCTGCTGTCAGAGGAGGTCACCCAGGCTAAACAGGGAGGCTGAATGTCATAAAGACTGGCCTCCCTTCTGTTGGCTGTCAGGCACTGCAGGGTCCTCTCGGGTCCTCACAGTCTACAGGAAGTGACAGCACCAGGGGCCCTTGGGGCACCATTGTAGCGTCCAGGCTTGTGCCTGTCACCGCGTGACATTTACCAGTAAGGTCTGCACTCACAGAGGGAATCAAATGTGATTGTGTAGCATTTGGGAAGAGCCAGGGTCCGGAGGCTAATTGTAATAGCTGCTTTTGGAAATGGTGGAGGGAGAGGGAGAGGGGGAGGGGCAGGGTGGATGTGTTTTTGGAAAGAGTGGAGGGGGGGGGGGGGGGCAGCTAGTGTGGATGTGTTTAGGAAAGGGTGGGTAGAGGGGCGGTGCGTGGGGTGGATGTGTTTTGGAAAGGGTGGTAGAGGGGCATGGGTGGGGTGGATGTGTTTTTGATAGGGTGGAGGGGTGGCGAGGGTGGATGTGTTTAGGAGGTGCGTGGGTGGGGTGGATGTGTTTAGGAAAGGGTGGAGGGGGGGAGAGGGTGGATGTGTTTTGGAATGGGAATGGGTGGAGGGGGGCGTGGGTGGTGTGGATGTCTTTTGGAAAGTGTGAAGGGGGGGGGGGGGAGGCTGGATGTGTTTTGAAAACAGTGGAGGCGGGGGGGGGCTGGATGTGTTTAATATGGACACTGCACCAGAGACTGTAGGTTAGCAGGAGAAATGTCCCCCAAAATTATATTAAGCATTGGTACACACTGCAGTGGCAGACATTTCAAATATTTTTAAATTTCTCCTTTATTTATACAATCAAATAGTCAATACATTTAAAAAAATCTTATTAACAATGACGACCTGTCTGAATATAAGGCTAGATGTTTTTCTGTAACTCTATATTCGTATTATATTATATCCTATAATTATAATATAATATATATATATATATTTATATTATAATATAATAAAATACAATCATATTGAACTCACCCCACTAGACCTACTGAGACATGAAACATAAAACCCCCCAAAAGAAAACAGATATGTGATTTTAAAAAGATATACGATGAACCCAACCATTTCAAACCAATATTCCCCCCCCCCCACCCCCCTTGGGCATTTCTGTCTCTCTCCTGATGATCTCAGTATCTTTGTGGTGCCATGCTCTACCAGCCAGACAATAGGAAACACCTGCAATGCACAAAAGCAGCACTTTACTGCTCCACAGCCCACGGGTCCCCCCCCCCCCTCCTCTCCCTCCCCGCCTCCACTGCACCTTGCCTGGGGAGGCAGAGCAAGGCAGCTGGCTGTGCAAATATTAGCTTAGTACAGAGAAAATACTACTGGGGGGGGGATGTGTTCTTCTAACAAGGCCCACCTGTAACTGTGTGTGTGTGTGTGTATATATGTTACCCAACACATGGGGGTGGGAAGGGCGTGTTTGCTCCTCACATGTGGCATTGGTAGATAAACGCCCCCTACTCTCTCTCCTGTCCTCTGTGTCAGGGAGGGGTCTTCAAGGCCAGGGGATGGAGGGATGAGGGGAGGAGGGGTGGAGGGACGGATGCACGGACGATGGTTCCAGGCATTTCCTCTTCCACTGCGTCTATCTATAGCGAGATCGTTGTCGTGCATATCAATCACACGGGTGCCTCAATAAAAATGGGAATCCGTTTATAAAATCCACATTTGACGTCATTCATCCAGTTAGGCCTTTGTGGTTAAGTAAGTTTAGGCTTCTCTCTCTGTCAGAGACTGCCAAGAGGAGAGGGCTTCTCTCTCTGTCAGAGACAGCCAAGAGGAGAGGACGGAGGCTTCTCTCTCTGTCAGAGACAGCCAAGAGGAGAGGGCTTCTCTCTCTGTCAGAGACAGCCAAGAGGAGAGGACGGAGGCTTCTCTCTCTGTCAGAGACAGCCAAGAGGAGAGGGCTTCTCTCTCTGTCAGAGACAGCCAAGAGGAGAGGGCTTCTCTCTCTGTCAGAGACAGCCAAGAGGAGAGGGCTTCTCTCTCTGTCAGAGACAGCCAAGAGGAGAGGGCTTCTCTCTCTGTCAGAGACAGCCAAGAGGAGAGGGCTTCTCTCTCTGTCAGAGACAGCCAAGAGGAGAGGGCTTCTCTCTCTGTCAGAGACAGCCAAGAGGAGAGGGCTTCTCTCTCTGTCAGAGACAGCCAAGAGGAGAGGGCTTCTCTCTCTGTCAGAGACAGCCAAGAGGAGAGGGCTTCTCTCTCTGTCAGAGACAGCCAAGAGGAGAGGGCTTCTCTCTCTGTCAGAGACAGCCAAGAGGAGAGGGCTTCTCTCTCTGTCAGAGACAGCCAAGAGGAGAGGGCTTCTCTCTCTGTCAGAGACAGCCAAGAGGAGAGGGCTTCTCTCTCTGTCAGAGACAGCCAAGAGGAGAGGGCTTCTCTCTCTGTCAGAGACAGCCAAGAGGAGAGGGCTTCTCTCTCTGTCAGAGACAGCCAAGAGGAGAGGGCTTCTCTCTCTGTCAGAGACAGCCAAGAGGAGAGGGCTTCTCTCTCTGTCAGAGACAGCCAAGAGGAGAGGACTTCTCTCTCTGTCAGAGACAGCCAAGAGGAGAGGGCTTCTCTCTCTGTCAGAGACAGCCAAGAGGAGAGGACGGAGGCTTCTCTCTCTGTCAGAGACAGCCAAGAGGAGAGGGCTTCTCTCTCTGTCAGAGACAGCCAAGAGGAGAGGGCTTCTCTCTCTGTCAGAGACAGCCAAGAGGAGAGGGCTTCTCTCTCTGTCAGAGACAGCCAAGAGGAGAGGGTGGAGGCTTCTCTCTCTGTCAGAGACAGCCAAGAGGAGAGGGCTTCTCTCTCTGTCAGAGACAGCCAAGAGGAGAGGGCTTCTCTCTCTGTCAGAGACAGCCAAGAGGAGAGGGCTTCTCTCTCTGTCAGAGACAGCCAAGAGGAGAGGACGGAGGCTTCTCTCTCTGTCAGAGACAGCCAAGAGGAGAGGGCTTCTCTCTCTGTCAGAGACAGCCAAGAGGAGAGGGCTTC
>NC_137684.1:6709341-6749341 GCF_963989245.1 Nansenia antarctica
GGCTGTTCTCTCTCTCTCTCTCTCTCTCTCTGGCTAAGGCTGTTCTCTCTCTCTCTCTCTCTGGCTAAGGCTGTTCTCTCTCTCTCTCTCTGGCTAAGGCTGTTCTCTCTCTCTCTGGCTAAGGCTGTTCTTTCTCTCTCTCTCTGGCTAAGGCATGTGAGCACAGCATTTCTAGTAAAGTCTCCTCTCGGGTCCAATTTCGCGTTTTAGGCGGCATGTCTAATTTCTTTTCAGACCTATGTACTGTCAGTACTTTTCCGAACACCATAGAATTAGAGCTACACGTGTGTTGTGTTGTGGGTCTGACGAAACATCCGGGAACAGCTTCTTCTTCTGTGATGTTAAATGGCAGCTTGCACCCGAAACGCAAACACGCATGGAGAATTTTTATTCCATCTGGATCAGTCATTAAAATCAGTGGGGTCCTAGGGTAAAAAATATATTACCGCAATTTTTATGCCACCCGGACAGGGATTTAGACGTATTGTTGTAAGCCGCTCTGGATAAAAGCGTCTGCTAAATGCCCAAAAATGTAAAATTAAAAATGTACTCTCATTGGTCTCTCAATGGCTTTGAGAACACATTCTAGGGGAGGCTGGGTGGCAAAGTCGTCGGCCGCATTTCGGGCATTTTGTGTTTTTGTGATAAAAAAACAACTCGACACAAGACAAGCACATTACAAACAATAACAACTAATACAACACGGCACAGTAGAAAAAACGAAAAACAAAACGAAAATAAAAGTGACGACCTCCCTCCTCCCTCCCCCCCCCCCTGGGACCCACGCCATCCGCTCCGTCAGGTGCTTTTCGGCCATTTTGCGTTTTTTGCTGTGGCAGAAAAGATCTAGGAGGCATGAGACGGAAGTGCGACTAATGAGTTCTCAAAGCTAGTCTGATGGTTTATGAAAAACGCTGCAGAGTGATTTCTATCTGTCGCCTGAGGTTAGACATGACACATCGTTATGTGGATTCATCCTGAACTCATTCAGACATATTAGGGGTGACATTTGTCGAGGCGCTGTGTTGCATAAATGGTAACAGCTTTATCAATGCCCCCTCTCCTAACACACACGCACGCACACACACACGCCGCACACACACCACACACACACACACACACACACACACACACACACACACACACACACGCCGCACACACACGACACACACACGCCACGCACACACACACACACACACACACACACACACACACACACACACACACACACACACACACATTTGAATACTTTATTTGGTTCCACAAATTATATTATACAAACAGGGAATCAAATATTTCGGGGCTAAGCAGCACTGAACACTTAAGGGTACACATAACACCTCCTTCTCCACACGGCCAAGCTGCCAATAATAGCTGAGACAGAGCAAAATTTGGCAACCTGTTTGGCCTTTCTTTTAGACATTGCAGCAATTCTCAGACCCCTCATGGTGCACACACACACACACACACACACACACACACACACACACACACACACACCCCCCAGAGCGACGTTAATGTGTGAAGAACACCCTCATGAAAGAGCATGTGTGGAGCCAACAGTGTCTAACACTGCAGATGCACTCAATCATTAACTGAAAAGGACACGGCGGCCATCTTTGATTATAGTCTTAAATGGCAGAGTGACATTGACACATAGGTGATGAGGTGATGAGTGACACATACTGTACTGGATGGATTCATCCGCAAGGAAGTGTGGCAAAACCCCCCAAATTTCCTTGAAATCTGTGCATGTGAATGCTTGTGAATACTGTGAACATTTGGACATGCACATTACCAGGGGAGGCTCATCTAATGCATGGACTGGAATTGGGAACGGACGGGCTCGTTGTAATGCACAGATATCAATATGTGACAGGGTCTGGTTAAAAAGTCCTCAAGTAAGGCAAGGTCATTTATTTATTTATTCTCCAGATTATGAAAGTGCAGATTGTAAGCTTTCAAATAATCAGAATCAGAATCAGAATGGACCTATCGCTAAGCCACGCACGGTGACGCACCCTTTGACAAACAAACAACGCTTCACTGACAGTGACTGACTGACCGACCGTGACTGAATCACATTCAATGACTTACAATGGCGGGAGTTGGCACATTTCTGATTTCTGATTTACCACAGCAAGTAATAGATGTTGATAATAGAATATGAATGTTTTTTAAAGATGACAAGAATATTTAGTCTAGAAGCTTTTCACCATCAGATATTAGCGAGTTGTTTGTCCGAGTTTTCTGCCTGTAGTGACTTTTGCTGTGATATGATTGGACAATTTCTATTTTGGGGCGTGGCTTAGCGATAGGTCTATTGCTTTTATCAGGTTTATCAGGTTTATTCAGGTTCATTCGACATTGGTATTGCAGCAGAATAGCAGCAATAGCGGCCATGTGTCATACATTGAAATGGTTTGACTGGGGAAGACATGCCACAGGTAGCTTTGCCTCTCACGTCTCCTGTTAGTGACATGTAAATTATAGGGCCTGGGACAGGTTATTTCTACACTGACACACCTGTGGATGGCTGCTGTTTGGGGTTTGGGGTTTTCGTAATATGCCAAAAAAAAAAAGGAAGAAGCTTTCAAGAAGAAAGAAAATAAACTTCAGAATTGCTGGCATGCGGCCCTATTCACCAGACCATGTCACATATATATATTTTTATAGATATATAGATATATTAGATATTGTAATGGACTGAGATATCATCTCCCCAGTGTCTGATTTGATGGATGGCGTATGGTGATGGATCAATTTCACAAGATGATACCTGTCACATGAATCTAATGTTTGCCTACTGACGTTCGTACTAAACTAAATGTTTTGGCTTGGTTGGAACAGCTGGGGAGAGTAATGTGAATTATAGCCTATTGGTTTAGACTCTGATTTGCTTGTGGATGTCATAGACGTCATGTGTGATGCAATAGGATGCTGGGATATTATTCAATGTCTTGAATCCATTTTGACAAGACTCTAAGAACCACAAGCTTAAGTCAAATCATTGTGCAAATTTCCCATTGAGGTCAATGCCAATATTTAGTTACACACACACAGCTCAAGTTACTGTAGGTTCCCACCTAAAGTCAAGAGGTAAACATAATGCATTTTAGAGCAATGTAAGTGCATATGGCAATAGGCATATCTCTTGTCTTACCATCTCATCAGTGGAGGTTAGTGGAGGTAGCTATCCTCTGATTTCTACCTCCACCAGCCTCCCCTGAACCATACCTTTACCTGATGGTGCAGGTCAGGCCTGGTAGCTACCGGACTTGGACTAAGCAGCTCTTGATATTGTACATGTTTGTTATTGCCTTTATGCCTTTCTAAATGAGTTAGGTTTCGAAGTCAACAAATCTAATGCATTATAATGCTGTCATAATCAATTTTAGGGCGTTGTACTGTAAGCACATATGGGCTTTCTTTCATAATGTCTCCCCATCATATCAGAGGAGGCCAGGGGCGGACTGGGATCAAAAAACAGCCCTGGCATTTGCGACACAACAGCCCTATTTCCAAACGCAACACGCAACACGGATTGTTAACATAAAAAGTCAGAGGACCGATGCCAAACTACCGACATGTTTGCTGTAATTATATGTATTATCAGTAGGCAGTCATCAGTCAATATCTCTTTCAATAGCCTTTTCACACCGAATGTACTTTTTTGTGCTATTTTCGGCCCAATACATGCGAATTTCGGTGCATTCCTACTTCCAACTACACTTGCTCCCTGCATCCAGTTGTTGCTGCATCGCTCTCATCAAATTCCCCCATTCTGAAAATGAAAGCAGTGTAACGTTAACTGCTGTTATAAACGGAATGATGACATGAGGTGCGTGTCCACTGGCGATATAGAACTGACTACGATAGTTATGGAGATATACTCCAGTTCTACATCGTGGAGCTCCGCTACCTAAAGCTCTGCTCCTATTGGTTTACCCTGCTACCTAAAGCTCTGCTCCTATTGGTTTACATACTCCAGTTCTACATCGTGGAGCTCCGCCCCATAGGGGAGCTCTGCTCCTATTGGTTTAGGGCCCTGGGCATCCGCAATGCAGAACTGCGTAGATGGCCCGGCCGATATAAAATGTTTTGGGCCGCGGTCTGCTGAAATAAGTTATTTTCAATGAAAATCACCAGAGAGAAAATTACAAATATACATATATTTTATATAATACATTCTGAGCGGCCCAGAGTCTCGCGGCCCTCCTGGCATTTGCCAGGCTTGCCCGGTGGCCAGTCCGCCACTGGAGGAGGCTGATAGAAATCGACTGTAATGCACGGAACGTAGTGAGGACGTTATGTTTTTATTTGTATAGCACATTTCATACAACAGTTTATTTGTACAGCACATTTCATACAACAGTTTATTTGTACAGCACATTTCATACAACAGTTTATTTGTACAGCACATTTCATACAACAGTTTATTTGTATAGCACATTTCATACAACAGGGGCAATTCAAAGTGCTTTACATGGATTATTTAAAAATACAGCAAGAGGAGCATAGTAAGAAAATACAAATTACAATGGATAAAAGCAAATATAAGAAGTAAATAGATAAAACATTTAGTAAGACAATAGCTAATGGATAAAAGACATTGATAGAAGTGTTTGTGTTTAATCATAACTGCTGCAAAACATGAAGGTTTTTTATCTTAGATTTAAATATTTTAAGGGTTTGGGCCTGTTTGATTTCTTCAGGGAGTTTGTTCCAGGAGCATGCAGCAGCGTGACTGAAAGCTTCTGCATCGTGTTTTGTTTTTTTAATTCAAGGATTGCGAATTCAGGATTTTGAATAAAATTCTCTGAGAATTGGTAGACTGGTAGCCAGTTTAGGGATCTCAGAATTGCCGTAATTTGTTAAAACGTCTTTGTTTTTGTTAGGACCCTAGCAGCGGCATTTTGGATGAGCTGCAATTTATGAACAGCTCCTTTAGATAGGCCTGTTAGTAGACCATTACATGCATGGATGAGTTTTTCAAGCTTGGACATGAAACCTCTCAATCTTGTTATGTTTTTCAGGTGATAGTAGGCTAGTTATCGAGTTTATGTGGCTGTTGAAGTTTAGATCGTAGTCTAGAATTACACCAAGATTTCTGACCAGTTGTTTAGTTTGAAGAGAGAGAGAATCAAGTTTTGCACTGACTTTCGATCTTTTGTCAGGTGCACCGAATACAATTATCTCTGTTTTGTCCTTGTTTAGTTGGAGGAAGTTTTGTGTCATCCAGGCGTTTATTTGCTCAATGGAACTACAGAGATTGTCAATGGGACTATAGTCGTTCGGTGAGTGAGTGCCCTTAATTAAGGACCCTAATAAGGGCCGTTTCAGTGCTATGTAGGGGGCGAAAGCCTGATTGAAAGTCATCGAAGAGATCATTTAGGGTCAAATAATTGCTAAGATGTTCGTGGGCAACCATTTCAATTATTTTTCCTGTACAGAGAAGGTTTGATATGGGTCTGTAGTTGTTTAGTACAAATGGCCGTGTCGTATATTTCTGCTTAAACACAACATGCATAGATAGTATGATAGGGGCCCATATATATGCTGAAGGGGAGTGTTGTGCAATGTTGTGCAAATAGCCCCCTGAGTGTTGTGCAATGGCTCTTGTAATCTGACCAGCCCTCGGACTTAAGGCCATAGTGACATCACAGGGGACGGCCCTCATGACCATCTAGATAAGGTGATAGGCTATGGCCTGTGACTGTATTTGCATATTGTTGATAAATAAGGGTGAGACCCAAGGGGGGGCCTCTTTACCAGCCCATCCCAGCAGAGGAGGACAGACACAAGGCTCCAGCTGTTGGTATATGTATACCCTGTTTTTGTACTTTAATTAAATCGTCTTAAACTCAATAACTGTTCTTTGATTCATAACCAATAAGATAAATACACAACAGCCGCAAACAAGGGTCGCACGTGAGGTGTTTTGCGTGCCTGTAAACAACATAAATGGAGCCAATTTAGCAGCATTGCCTGGCTGTTGTTAGTCACAGTGGGTCTGCCAGCGCAAAACACCTCACGTGCACCGCGGTTAAACCCTTGTTTATACGGCATCAACAAACCTGTTGAATTGAAGCCCCCTCAAATTATTTATTTTGATTATTATTATTATTATTATTATGATTATTATTTATTTTTTAATTTTTTTATTTTACTTTATTTGGTCAGCTTTATTTATTTATGTACTTATTATTATTATTATTATTATTATTTATTTATTTACTTTATTTGGTCAGGGAATTGGTGATCTGCATTGACATTTTCTCAAATGGAGGCCACACCTGTGTCTGGGTTTGAAAAAATAGCCTCAATTGAATTAGTGGGTGAATTTGAAAATTAGTGGGTGAAAAAGAAAATACAAATGACCTCACCTAGGCCAAAATGTAAATCAGGGGAAGAAATCGTAAGGACAGCTCATTGTAATTTCCATTTTAAGCATTACGAATGAGGCTGTCAATCTCTACACAACCCTGGGGAGAGAAGGAGACCTTTAAGTAACAATCGCTCCTAAAGACCTCCTCATCCCCACTACCCCCTGTACAGTTTCTCTTTCTACTATATTCTACTATAAAAACAACGTAATATATATTTTTAAAAAGCTGCCAATGGCCCCTAGTTTTGGCATAGATTACTATTTCTTATAATGACTGATGGATAGACGATTCACTTACTTAAACAAATGTATATGTTGTAAGTCTCTTTGGATAAAGTCGTCTGCTAAATGTCTAAAATGTAAATGTAAATGTACATCTGCTCCTCTACTTTCTACCTCCACCAGCCTCCACTGGTGTAAACAGTCTATGAGAGGCACTGTCATAGGCGCTTATTAGCCCACCGAGAGCATGCTGACTGCTGCTCTGTGACTAGTCTGTTGGTAGCAGTGGAAGTTTGAATCTTTAACATGAATTGAAAATAAACAAATCCCAGATTGTGTCTTTAAGGGTATGGGGATGAGAAAATGGAGGTTACATTCAAGCAAGATAGGGACAGTTCTCTCTCTGCACAGTTTCACACTGCCAATGGTGACAACAGACGTGATTCATTCGAGAATTATGGGAAGAGGGAGGGAGACTGCCTGTTTGTCTTAATTATTATTCCTCTCTCTCTCTCTCTCTCTCTCTCTCTCTCTGTCATGGTCGTACCATAGTTAGGAGATGTGACGCCACCGTCATGATGATGATGGCAGTTAACACGACCCGCTGAGCGGTCTCCCCCCGCCTGACCTATCTGTCCGCTTATCTGCCCACCCGCCCCCCCCCCCCCCCCAAAAGAAAAACACTGCCACCACTGACAAATTACACATGTAGACAGGCAACGGAGAAGCACTCTGTGTGATTAGCCATTTCACTTGGCAGCTGTATTTAGACACATTGGAAAGCAATCACAGCAATCGGCGGTTAAATGGACCTCCACTAAAGAGTAGAGAGGAGAGAGAGAGAGAGAGAGAGAGAGAGAGAGAGAGAGAGAGAGAGAGAGAGAGAGAGAGAGAGAGAGAAAGAGAGAGAGACAAAAGAGAAATTATTTGTTTTTCCGATTGTTGTGGCGATCATTTGCTAAGACAAGGCTTATAAAGATGATACCATCATTGGCAGGGTCAGTTTTCTTTCTTTTTTGTTATTTTTGTGGCAGTCCCACTCATATTTTTCATTTTATTTGACAGAGATAGTGAAGACAGACAGGAAAGTAAGGAGAGAGGTCTCAGCAGGGCATGGGCCGGATTCGAGCCCATGCCGACATGGGCATAATGTGTGCACTGTAGACCACTGGACCAACCCATCAGTGTTCATGCCATGTTCATGGGGTGAAGCAGGACAAAAGGACAAAATAAAAAGACAAAAGGAGGTTAGGTGAATCTGAATCACAACATGCAGGAGGGTTTCTTCTTATGACTTTCCTTGTTTTTACTAAATAGAAACCAAATGAAAAAGCACTCTTGTCTCTGCGTGGACTTTCTGTTTGCCTGTGTGTGTGTGTGTGTGTGTGGGTGTGTGAGTACGCACGTTTGTGTGTGTGCGTGCATGCGCTTGTGCATGTGGGTGTGTGTTTGTGAGTGTGTGTGTGTGTGTGTTTCGTTGTGTGTGTGTATCTGTCTGTCTGCGAATGTGTGTGTGTGTGTGTGTGTGTGTGTGTGTGTGTGTGTGTGTGTTTCTGGGTGTGTTTCTGCCTGTCTGTCTGTGTTTGTGTGTGTGTGTATGTGTGTGTGTGTGTGTGTGTGTGTGTGTGTGTGTGTGTGTGTCTCACGGATGGTGGGGTAAGATAGCGGTCGTCTAGGAGCACAATACAATTAGGTCTTCGTTACACAGCTGAATGACCTGACTCTAAAGGGAGGCATCACCATCACACAAAGGTCACCTTTCTTCATCAGATGTTCCTAAAACAAATCATGAAATTCATTACCTTTTCCCGTAAGAGCTAGGACGTCAACAATCACCCAAACATTTATTTTTGAAGAGATTTGAAAAAAGAGAGAAGTTCAATGACAGTGGAAAGATGATGCTCCCTCCTGATAATGCTCCCTTTCTCCTCCCTGTCTTAAGGGCCACTCCACACACACACACACACACACACACACACACACACTCACACAAACACACGCACGCACATACACATACACACGCACGTTTGCACAAGAACACACACACCCAGACACACACACACACACACATACACACTCATGCATGAATGTATGCACAAGCACACACACACACATACACACTCACGTACACATGTAAGCACAAGCACACGTACACACACATGCACGCACGTATGCACAAGCACACACACACACACACACACACACACACACAGAGCAGTATAAAAAGTATAAAAGTTGCCTTTTTCAGCCAACTGACGAACTATACCTTACTTTACCCCCATACAAGTGGAGGCCAACTTCCACACAACACCACCACCTCAACTATTCAATATTATTGACAACAATATACTGTATTATTACCTACAGTATACAGATATGCTTATTGTGATAATAACACAACCTTATTGGACGTAATAGAGTATTTATTTGTGTTTCCGTCTTCCTCCTCATCCATTGGATGAGTCTAATGACCCCCACACAGGCGACTGGCAGCGTTCAATAGACAGAGAGAAATGTGGAGGATGACGAATAATCGTCCAGCTGGGAGCGCTGCAATTACCTCGTCTGAAGTCCGACAATTACGACAAGAGGGCCGGGGGTGAAGCTGACACGCACAATGCCACACCGCTGTTGCCGAATCAATACATAATTGTCATAATTACCATCCCTGTGTGGATCTGTGGGTCCCTCCTCAACCTCCAGAAAAGGAGAGGGAATTGAATGAACAGTAAGGGATGAATGGCAGAGGGATATCACCTCGTCAGGCCAGGCATTTACAACAAAAGGTGGGCGGCTCGATACCTGGCGTGAGGCTCGGCGCGGCGCTGCGGGACCGATGAGTCAGTCTGCACAGAGTGGGTCGCTTGAAGGTCCTCTACCCCCTACTCTACGCCCCCCTAGGTTCCCAGCTGAGACTCCTCTAGCTCTACACCGCAGCCCCCAGCTTTCCCAGGCCCCCAGGCCCCTAACCCCCCAGCCCCAGCACCCTCGGGCCCCCAGCCCTCCAGCCCCCTGGACTCTCAATACCACAGATGTTTTATCATTCATTGAAATCTCTTCCTCTTCTGCTTTGCTACTTCAGAAATAGAAGATTTTGTTGAAATAGAAGCTGGCGTTTTGCATCCCGGTGAGGGTACAGCGCGAGACGCACCAGGCGCTGTTGGATTCTGGTTGCTTACAGACCATGATCCAGCAGTGCCTGGTTCGACCCGGGGCATTGTTAGAGGCATCGCGGGTTTTGGTGAGGTGTGTTCATGGGGATATTCATGAGTATCCGGTAGTCTCCATCGAAATTCGATATGGGCGGAAAAAACATAGTGTTCGGGCGGTGGTTAGCTCGCGCCTCACGCACCCTCTAATTTTGGGATTAGATTGGGCTGGGTTTCAACAGGTATCAGGGGAAACTACGGGGTGCGTGCACGACCGGCAGGGAAATGTGAGGCGTGCGCAGTGCTCTGCGCTGATGCGAGGGCGTCCGACGCTGCCGAGGAGCCGGTGGGTCCAGCACCCGCGGAGTTGCGCTGTTCTGGTACGGCCAGACGCTGTGCGCACCCACCCGTATTTTGTATTGATTAGGGACAGACTGTATAGAGTGAGTCGTGACACTTGCAGGGACGAGGAAGTAACCCAATTGTTGGTACCTAGGAGCCGCCGGGAAGCTATATTCCTTTTTTATTTTTTATTTTTTTATTTTTTACATTTTTTAGT
The DNA here is from genome assembly GCF_963989245.1 of Nansenia antarctica. Classification (NCBI taxonomy): domain Eukaryota; kingdom Metazoa; phylum Chordata; class Actinopteri; order Argentiniformes; family Microstomatidae; genus Nansenia; species Nansenia antarctica. The sequence goes on from NC_137684.1 coordinate 6,719,660, forward strand.
GGTCCATAGACCGGGGGCGCAGATGGTCGTGGCCGACTGGAGTGGCGCACGCCTTCATTATTGTTGAGTGAACTTTATTCTCAGAACCTCTCCTGTGTTATGACAAGCACGTATTTATTGTCCTGACAGGACAATTTTAATATTCCTTTTTCCCTGCAGACAGACGCATCAGATAGAGGGCTGGGGGCGGTACTGACCCAGCAGGTGGAGGGGGCCGACCGTCCGGTGCTGTACCTGAGTCGTGTCAGGACAATAAATACGTGCTTGTTACACCGTTCCTCTGTGTCGACCTCCCTCTGTGCCTAGAGACCTTTACACTGTTCATTAGAATAGATTAGATAAGATTCAACTTTATTGTCATCGCAGAGTGCAAGTACAATAAACACTGGTTTATGTCACGTTTCTAATAAAGTTCACTGAGTGTGTACGTGTGATTGAGATTGATTGAGATTGAGATAACGTTTATTGCCACTATGCATTACACATATAGGAATTTGCTTCGTCACCACAGCAAGTGCGTTTATACTTTTTTCACATATCAAAAAACAGGACAACACAACAACAACACAGGACAGACAGCAGTGCATTGGATAGTGCGGTATAAAGTAAAGTGCAGTGCAGAGTTTTTTACAGTGAGTCCAGTTCAGTCCTGGGCAGACTTGGGGGCGGGGGGGGGGGGGGAAGCCAGAGTCATTTAACAGCCTGGCGGCTGAGGGGTAGAAGCTGAGCCTGTGGCGGGCCTTAAGTGCCTTGGGCAGCCGCAACCTTCTTCCAGAGGGAAGCAGGGTGAGGAGGCCGTGGCCGGGGTGGAAGGGGTCAGCCATGATCTTCCTTGCCCTCCTCAGAGCCCTGGTGTCATGCAGGGAGTTGAGGGAGGGCAAGGGACAGCCGATCACCCTCTCTGCTGAACGTCGCACCCGCTGCAACTTGGCCTTGTCCTTGGTCGTTGCAGCAGGGAACCAGGTGATGATGGAGTGGGTGAGGATGGATTCTATGATGGCCGTGTAGAACTGGACCATCATGGACCTCGGCAGCCTGAGTTTCCTCAGCTGCCGGAGGAAGAACATCCTCTTCTGGGCCTTCTTTGTGAGGACCTCGGTGTTCTGCTCCCACTTTAGGTCCCGGGAGATGGTCATGCCTAGAAAGCGGCATGACTCCACGGAGGCCACCGGGGTACCTCCCAGCGTGTTGGTTCCAGGTATGGTGTAGATCAAGTAAGGAGACGGAGCGTAAGTAAAATAAAGGTTTCTCTTTACTGAGAAAAAGGTGCGCAGGGTCAAACATTACAAACGACAAACAGCAAAACATAACGTGGAGCAGTAAGGCTCAGCAAGGTTTGTAACTACTAACTTCAAGACTGAAATAATAATAGATGCACACGGCAAAAGTAAAGTTGAGCAATCAGGCTCCAATGTAAGTTCAAAGACTAAATAAACAAAAACAAATAATGATTCAAAACATCAAAGGTACCTGGAGGCAGGGCCGCTTTAACCCTTGTGTGGTGTTCGGGTCAACCTGACCCGTTTTCAATTTTTACTTAAAGAGAAATGGTACAAGAATACATTTTATCAATCTGAAACTCCATGGCCTTGGCTCATTTTATATGAAAAACAAAAAACAAAAATCATTTTATTTTTTTACACATCCTACAATACCCCAACACATTTATGTCCTTCATAAGGTGTTCGGGTCATTTTGACCCGGATACACAGAGACACAGAAACATACACACACTCACACTGACACTCACTCACTCACTCACTCACACACCTCTGCTCTGTCTTTCCCGTGCCGAGAAGCCGTCTGCTCTCGCACTCTTTACCCTTTGAAATGCAACATTGTATAATAATAATAAAGAATAATATTGTACTGGACTCCTCACACCTGCACAAGAAGCCGTCTGCTCTGGCTTTCCCGCGCCGAGAAGCTGTCTGCTCTCGCACTTTTTACCCTTTGAAGTGCAATGTTGTAAAAAAATGTATAATAATATTGTACTGCACCTGCACATCATGGGAGGGATAAAAGAGAGAAATAGCTCTCCATCCCAGTGTATAGGTCATTTCAACTACAATCCTCCACCAGCAACATGAAGAAAAGATACAGTGTTCAGAGGGCCGTGGAGATAATATTAGAAGAGAGTGAGCAACATAGTGAAGTTGAAGGGGGGGAGGATGTTTCAGATGAGGATAATGTAGAAATTAATTCAGAGTATTCTGATTCTGAAAGTGAATTTGGAGATGAGTTTCACTCTGAGCATGCAGCAGAAGGATCCCCACAGCCAGCCACTGGAAGAGCCCCACAGCCAGCCACTGGAAGAGCCCCACAGCCAGCCACTGCAGGAGCCCCACAGCCAGCCACTGCAGGAGCCCCACAGCCAGCCACTGGAAGAGCCCCGCAGCCAGCCACTGGAAGAGCCCCACAGCCAGCCACTGGAAGAGCCCCACAGCCAGCCACTGGAAGAGCCCCACTGCCAGCCACTGGAAGAGCCCCACAGCCAGCCACTGGAAGAGCCCCGCAGCCAGCCACTGGAAGAGCCCCACAGCCAGCCACTGGAAGAGCCCCACAGCCAGCCACTGCAGGAGCCCCACAGCCAGCCACTGCAGGAGCCCCACAGCCAGCCACTGGAAGAGCCCCGCAGCCAGCCACTGGAAGAGCCCCGCAGCCAGCCACTGGAAGAGCCCCACAGCCAGCCACTGGAAGAGCCCCACAGCCAGCCACTGGAAGAGCCCCACTGCCAGCCACTGGAAGAGCCCCACAGCCAGCCACTGGAAGAGCCCCGCAGCCAGCCACTGGAAGAGCCCCGCAGCCAGCCACTGCAGGAGCCCCACAGCCAGCCACTGCAGGAGCCCACACATATTTGTCCAAGAATGGCCAAATTGAATGGTCTTCATCCCCAATGAGAGAGCCCCCCCGCTCAGCTGCTAACATTATAAGGATGGTACCAGGACCCACACGATTGGCAGTGACTCATGTTGATGATATCAAGTCATCCTTTGAGCTGCTGATTACTGATTCAATTCAGAAAATAATTCTTGATATGACCAACCTTGAGGGGAGACGTGTTTTCGGGGAGGAGTGGAAAGAAATGGACAACACACACTTACAGGCCTATTTTGGGATCCTCATCCTAGCAGGTGTCTATAGGTCAAGAGGGGAGTCGACTGAAAGTCTGTGGGATGTGGAGACAGGGAGAGCAATTTTTAGAGCCACAATGTCTCTGAAGAGCTTCAATATCTACTCGAGGGTCATCAGGTTTGATCAGGTTTGATGACCGGGAATCAAGACCTGTTAGACGGCGTAGGGACAAGTTGGCTGCAATCCGCACGGTGTGGGACAAGTGGGTGGACCGGCTTCCACTTCTTTACAACCCTGGGCCCAATCTAACTGTGGATGAACGGCTTGTGGAGTTTAGAGGTTGGTGCCCCTTCAGGCAGTATATGCCCTCCAAACCAGCAAGGTACGGAATAAAAATCTGGGTTGCCTGTGATGCCGTTTCATCGTATGCATGGAACATGCACATTTATACAGGGAAGCCAGAGGGAGGAGCCCCTGAGAGAAACCAGGGGACACGGGTGGTGTTGGATATGTCACAGGGCCTCAGTGGCCATAACATCACCTGTGATAATTTCTTTACATCCTACAGCCTGGGACAGGAACTTCTCAAACGAAAGGTGACAATGGTTGGAACAGTCCGAAAAAACAAGACGGAGCTCCCACCCCAGTTTCTAAATGTGAAGAACAGGCCAGTCCATTCCTCCAACTTTGTGTTTACAGCCAACACTACCCTGGTGTCTTACATACCAAAAAAGGGCAAGAATGTGATGCTCATGAGCACTCTACATAGGGATGGAAGAATCAGTGGCCGGGAGGACCGTAAGCCAGAGGTCATACTTGACTACAACGCCACCAAAGGTGGAGTAGACAACCTGGACAAGCTGCTGGCCTGCTACAGCTGCCAAAGAAGAACTCTACGGTGGCCTCTCGTGATCTTCTTCAACATCCTGGATGTTTCAGCCTACAATGCATTTTCAATCTGGATGGCAGTCAACCCAGACTGGAACCAAAGGAAGCTCCAAAGACGACGTCTTTTCCTTGAGGAGCTAGGTATGGCACTGGTGACACCGCATATCCAAAGGAGACAACATATGCCCAGGACCCCAACTTCTCTAGCCATAGTGAGGAGGATTACAGATGCTCCACCTGCACACAACCACAATCTCCAGTGCCTGAGGTAAGTGTCCTGTTGCGGTTGTTTGTGTGTGTGTGTGTGTCTGTGTTGATTCACTTGCTTAGTCAAATGTATTGATCGCTTTGGTAAATGTAAGTCGCTTTGAAATAAGGCGTCTGCTAAATGCCAACATTTTTAATGTAAATGTAAATATATGTGTGTGTGTGTGTGTGTGTGTGTGTGTGTGTGTGTGTGTGTGTGTGTGTGTGTGTGCGTGTGTGCGTGTGAGTGATTTAGAGTATTAGGAGACGTGGTGGAAAAAAAAATCCTGAACTAAGTCTTTTCATTATTCTAGACTGCAGCCGATGGCAAAAAGAGGAAGCGCTGCGAGGTGTGTGGACCCTCAAAGGACACAAAGACAGGGACCACATGCAGCAACTGCAAAAAGTACATTTGTGGTACACATACTGTCAAATGCTGTACTTCATGTGTTGTGTAGACAGACATGCCCATGCACACACAATTGTAACCAGTGTTATTTCAGTGACTAAAACAGTGTACATTCCACATGTTTTGTGTTTCAGCATTTGTAGCATTATTCTTGTTCATCACCTGTATTTTTTACAGCTTTGATTATAATGCTTTGAAAATCAATTGAGAATATAAGTTCAAAATAATAAACATCAATAAAAACATTGTTTCATTTACATTTTTCCTAGATAAGTATGATTTATGACAACCAAGTCTTTATTATAGTGGATTTTGTTTAGTGGAAGTTAGGAGCATCATGTGCGTAAAAACGCCTCTACTCATCATGCTGCCGTTCGGCCCCACCTATTCCCAGGGGTCTGACACTTTGAGGGTTATAATTAGGCACCCTCTGCTCCAGCCCCTCCAAAGGGCAGCCCCCTAGGTCCACCAGAACAAAATATACACTTTTGAATGTGAACACAGTACCTATTGTGCATTAATGGGTACAGTACCTGTTTGTGCCCACAGGAGGCGCTCTTTAATATTATGGGCTATTTTGGGGCTATCTTGCACCCTGAGCATACTCCCTTGTACGGGTCACCATTGGGACTAGGAGCACCGTGTCAGGAAAAGTGCTTTCAAAACCCCAATGATGTCCCGGGTCAACTTGACCCGAAGAGTACGAAAGGGTCCAAAAAGTGAACACCACACAAGGGTTAAGGGGGGGCTAGCTGGGGCGGTGGCACAGGGCCTCGCGCTTTGGAGGGCCTCGCGTGAGGCAGGGTAAAAAATTTTTTTTTTTTTTTTTTTGGTACCCTGGCTGGCGAGGCCCTCCAAAGCGCCAGGCAAGGGACCATATTATTATTTTTGCCTTTAATACATTTCTAAATGTTCACACATGTGATAATCATAGTCAATCATACATCTAAAATCTAGCATACCTGTAGGACAGGGAGATTCTTAGCAACAGAAAAAAGTAATTTCCCCCTATGACACCTTACGTGAAACGTGAAAATAATTTGTGGCCGCGCGTTGACACTTGTTGTGCATAGTGACTGCTTAGTGCAACGGACAAAATGCAGAGGGAACGAGACCGAGGAAGAAAATGTTAATCGGGTGCTGAAAAAAGAAATACAAATAAAAGAAAGGAAGGCTTCAGGGCCTCGCTTAGAGGTTCGTTCGAAACATTTCTAAAAACAAGTGAGGCTCCCGTTAGCACCGAAGAAGCTAACGTTACTGCTAGCACTAGCAATGCTAGTAGTAGCACGGCACAGCCCCCCCTGAGAGGCAAAGATGATGTCTCTGAGGTGGAGGAGGACAACTGCTACACCGGCAGCAGTGGGGCTGCCCAGCCCCAGGTGATGATGGTCAGGAGTGGCGAAGTAGAGGATACGGAGGCGGAAGATGGAGCTACTCAGAGCAGCAGCAGGGCTGAGAGTGATGGAACGCAAGACGAGCCTACGGTGTTAGATATGTCATGTATGATGATCCTGGTAAATTGGCCGGTACATATGGACTCTACAGTTACAGAAGTGATCATAAGAAGAGGTCCCCCAAAGATGAAACCTGGATTTAGTTATCCTAAAAATAATGAGAACAGGAACTTTAGTGAAACTTTATTTCTCCGAAAACTACCAAATGGGGAAAAAATAGAAAGAAAGTGGCTTGTGTACTCTCAAAAACGGGACATGTCTTTTTGCTTTTGCTGTAAGCTTTTCAACATAAAGGATAGGCCTACATGGTGGTGAGTAACATCTCTATTCATGTCAATAATGGCTTGTGCGTATTTAATGTTGGGTATGATGACTGCTTTATCCTAAATCCTAATCCTTTACGAGTATAAAAGGTTTGAAATGAAAGAAACATGGTTGTAAACTATCTAAATAAGTAGATATGCTATTGTCTATCAGCACAGCATGTGAGCGCATTTCGTGTCGCGCGGTTATAACAGTAGCCTACATCATTATAAAAGGCCTCGCAAATCTGACTTCGCACAGGGCCTCGCATATCTCCCAAGCGGCCCTGCCTGGAGGGTATTCCACGTACGTTGGATTAGTATATTCGCGATTAAAAGAAAAGCCTCGTTCAGGCAACTCGTGATTGGAATTCAAGCCTCAGGTGATTCCTCGAATGAGAATCAGGCTTGTGTCATCAGTGTTCACACAAACCTAAATTGGAAATTGTCGATATGGGTGCGTGCTCGCAGGCAGAAGGAGCCCAGAAGAACCGATTGTCGAAAATATACTAGACTGGAACTAAAGAAGATACTAGACTGTAACTAAAGAAGATACTAGACTGTAACTAAAGAAGATACTAGACTGGAACTAAAGAAGATACTAGACTGGAACTAAAGAAGATACTAGACTGGAACTAAAGAAGATACTAGACTGGAACTAAAGAAGATACTAGACTGGAACTAAAGAAGATACTAGACTGGAACTAAAGAAGATACTAGACTGGAACTAAAGAAGATACTAGACTGTAACTAAAGAAGATACTAGACTGGAACTAAAGAAGATACTAGACTGGAACTAAAGAAGATACTAGACTGGAACTAAAGAAGATACTAGACTGGAACTAAAGAAGATACTAGACTGGAACTAAAGAAAATACTAGACTGGAACTAAAGAAGATACTAGACTGGAACTAAAGAAGATACTAGACTGGAACTAAAGAAGATACTAGACTGTAACTAAAGAAGATACTAGACTGGAACTAAAGAAGATACTAGACTGGAACTAAAGAAGATACTAGACTGGAACTAAAGAAGATACTAGACTGAAACTAAAGAAGATACTAGACTGGAACTAAAGAAGATACTAGACTGGAACTAAAGAAGATACTAGACTGGAACTAAAGAAGATACTAGACTGGAACTAAAGAAGATACTAGATTGGAACTAAAGAAGATACTAGACTGAAACTAAAGAAGATACTAGACTGGAACTAAAGAAGATACTAGACTGGAACTAAAGAAGATACTAGACTGGAACTAAAGAAGATACTAGACTGTAACTAAAGAAGATACTAGACTGTAACTAAAGAAGATACTAGACTGGAACTAAAGAAGATACTAGACTGGAACTAAAGAAGATACTAGACTGGAACTAAAGAAGATACTAGACTGGAACTAAAGAAGATACTAGACTGTAACTAAAGAAGATACTAGACTGGAACTAAAGAAGATACTAGACTGGAACTAAAGAAGATACTAGACTGGAACTAAAGAAGATACTAGACTGGAACTAAAGAAGATACTACACTGGAACTAAAGAAGATACTAGACTGGAACTAAAGAAGATACTAGACTGGAACTAAAGAAGATACTAGACTGGATGTGACGGCGCAGCGGTCCTACTTATTGATCTTTACTGAAATAAGATGTAAGATGTAAGATGTAAGGTGCAATAATGCCGCAATTAACAAGGCGAGGGAAATGGTTTGGTAAGCATCGAACCGGTAACCTTTGGATTTGTAGCTGGCTGCCTTAACCCCTGCACCAAACACACCAATGTGATCTTGCCAATGCAAGTTGATAGATACCTATTTTTTTTTACCTTTCATACCTTTCTATTTATCTATCTATCTATCGATCTATCTATCTATCTATCTATCTATCTATCTATCTATCTATCTATCTATCTATCACACTTTCAAAATATCAAACTATCTATCTATCTATCTCGTAAAAAGTGGGAACTAATATCTCCTAAAAGACACTTGATGGAACTGTCGTTCGGGATGTAGTTTCCACCTGTGAGACATTTGTGACGCATGTATTACTCAAACCATCCTGTAAACCTGGTCGCTACCAGGTTTGTTCTGAAGGATTGGTTGCATAGCATAGCAACCAAGCAGTGAATTATTTGAGCCACATTCATGGAACGGAACTGGAGCTGAAATTATCGCTGATTAGAAGATTATCGCCGGATTTGATTTAATCAGCCTTCTAGGAATCGGCCCCTGGTACGTGAACAGGCAGTAAATTCAAAGGCTTCCAGTAGGCGGTGTCGGGGAGTCGAGACTCCCCTTGTCACAGTGCCCCCCCCCCTCCCCCGACGAACGGTACCAGACGTTCACCTGGGTGCCTCGGGATGGAGCCGGCGAAAGTCAGAAATGAGACTAGGGTCCAATATGTCCCGCCGAGGCACCCAGGTACGCTCCTCCGGCCCATATCCCTCCCAGTCCACCAGAAATTGGAAACCCCTACCCACCTTCCGGCAGTTGATGATCCTGTTGACTGTGTAGGCAGGTTGTCCATCAATGAGACGGGACGGGGGGTGGGGCAGGGGGGAGGGGCCATGGGGGAGAATACTACAGGCTTGAGGAGTGATACGTGGAAGGTGGGGTGAACACGCATGGAGGGTGGGAGTAGCAGTCTGTAGGCCACGGAATTGACCCGCCGCATCACCTTAAACGGCCCCACGAAGCGTGGAGCCAACTTGCGTGACTCCACCCGGAGGGGGAGATCCCGGGTAGACAGCCAGACCCTCTGACAAGGACGGAAAACCGGGGCAGGGCGGCGCCTGCGGTTAGCCTGGCGTTGGGACCTGTCCGAAGCCCGCACGAGCGCCGCCCTCACCCGCCTCCAGGTACGGCGACAGCGGCTGACATGGGCTTGGACAGATGGACCTGCTGCCTCCTCCTCCTGCTCAGGGAAAAGGGGGGCTGATACCCGTACTGGCACTGGAACGGAGAGAGGCCAGTGGAGGAGCAGAGGAGGGTGTTGTGGGCGTATTCAGCCGCCGGCTCCATGTCGCCGGATTGCTGGAGACGTAGCACCTCAACACCCCCTTCAGGTCCTGGTTGACGTGCTCCGTCTGTCCATTAGATTGGGGGTGGAACCCAGAGGACAGGCTGACGGAGGCGCCGAGGCTGGTGGCGAATGCTTTCCAGAACCTGGAGGCGAATTGAGGTCCCCGGTCGGATACCATTGTCCAGGGGTAGTCCATGCACCCGGAAAACATGCTGGACCACTATATCAGCCGTCTCTTGGGCCGTGGGGAGTTTGGGGAGGGGGATGAAATGTACCGCCTTAGAAAACCGGTCCACCACCACCAGTATGGCGATGAACCTGTCAGATGGGGGTAGGCCTGATATGAAATCGAGCGCTATGTGCGACCAGGGGCGCTTGGGGATGGACAGGGGGTGCAGGAGTCCCACCGGCCGTTGCCGGGAGGCTTTACTGCGCGTGCATAGAGCACAGGCTGCCACAAACGCCTGCGTGTCCCCCTCAACTGTGGGCCACCAGAACCTCCTTCGTATGAAGTCCAATGTCCTGGTGGCCCCCGGGTGACTGGTGAGGGAGGAGGCGTGCGCCCACTCCAGCAGTCGTGCGCGCGCAGTCCTAGGAACGTAAAGCCTCCCCGGCGGACCCCCACCCGGGTCAGGCTCCTGCCTCAGCGCCGTACTTACCACCCTGTCGATTCCCCAGGACACGGGGGCGACGACCAGGCCAGTGGGGACGATAGACTCTGTACTCTCCACCAGGTACACAGGTTCGAACTGCCTAGACAGTGCATCGGGCTTGATGTTCTTGGAGCCCGGTCAATAGGAGATAGTGAACTGGAACCTGGTGAAGAATAACGACCACCTTGTGAATTCAGGCGCTTAGCCCCCCGGATGTAGGCCAGGTTCTTATGGTCTGTCCACACGAGGAAAGGATGCGCGGACCCCTCCAACCAGTGCCTCCATTCCTCCAGCATGAGTTTAATTGCTAATAACTCGCGGTTCCCCACGTCGTAATTGCGCTCCAGCGCGGACAGCCTGCGAGAAAAAAAGGCACAAGGGTGAGTCTTATTGTCTTTGGAGCACCGCTGCGACAAAACCGCCCCTATCACAATGTCAGAGGCATCCACCTATACTACAAAGAGTTGGGATGAGTCCGGGTGCACGAGGATGGGGGCTGAGGTGAAACGGTGTTAAAGCGTTGTGAAGGCGTTCTCCGCCTCCGAGGACCAGGAAAACGAGCGGAGACTAGACTGTGTGAGGGCTGTTAATGGGCCGGCTATGGAACTAAAACCACAAATGAATCGCCTATAAAAATTGGCAAAACCTAAAAAGCGTTGTAGCTGCTTTAATGATGAGGGTTGCGGCCAGTCCAATACCGCAGTGACTTTTCCGGGGTCCATCAACAGGTCCCCCTTGTCCACCACGAACCCCAGAAAAGACACTGTCTCCACATGGAACTCGCACTTCTCCGCCTTGACAAACAGTTTGTGGCGGAGAAAGCGTTCATGCACCTCCCTAACATGTCTCTGGTACTGAGTCAAATCCTTAGAAAAATTTAAATGTCATCCAAATACACGAAAACAGAGTGGTCGAGGAGATCCCGTAGGACGTCGTTAACGAGGGCCTGGAACACCGTTGGCGCGTTGGCGGGGCCGAACGGCATCACCATGTACTCGTAATGGCCTCTCGGAGTGTTAAACGCCGTCTTCCACTCATCCTCCTCCCGGATCCTCACTAAATTATAAGCGTTCCATAAGTCCAGTTTAGTGAAGACCCGGGCCCCCTGCAAAGACTCGAACGCCGTTATCATCAATGGGAGGGGCTATCTGTTCTTGATGGTAACATTGTTTAACCCCCTATAGTCAATGCACGGCCGCTGCCCCCCGTCCTTCTTGGCCACGAAGAAAAACCCCACCCAAACCCCTCCCCCAGATCCCAATAGACCTGGGGAACGCCTACCATGGCCGGAGCCGCTGGAATGTCGGTAGACCCTGCCGCCAGAGTGGAAAGTGGTCTAGGGGATGGAGCTAGGGACTGGGACAGGGCTGGATACGGGGCTGGGGACAGGACTGGGAACGAGACTGGGGAAGGGACTGGGGACATGGGAGGGCTGGTGATTCGCCCCGTGGACCAGATAATACAGTGGTTATGCGCCGCCAGCCAGGGGTGTCCCAGGACGAGAGGACAGTCAGGTCATAGTACTATATGACAGTCAGGAGACTCAATAATAAAAAACTGGATCAGCTCCCACTGTTCCACCTGGAGATGAATCGGCTGTGTGCATTGGGTAATGACCCCGGACCCCAGAGGGCGACCGTCCAGGGTGCGAACCGGTACTGGAACGGGAATGTCCTTGAGAACTAATCCCCACTCGTGGGCTAAGCCTGTGTCTATTAAGTTACCCGCCGCCCCCGAGTCCACCAACACCCACACCCGTCGTATGCCGTGTCCCCCCTCTAGCGTTACCCAAAATAAAACTCTGGTGATCGCCCATCGCTGAAGGTGGTTCATGGCTCACCAATGCCCCTCCCGACATTAGTGAGCCCTCCTGTTTCCCGGCTTCTCCGGGCACGTTGCGACTAGGTGTCCACCCCGTCCGCAATACAGGCAGTGCCCCTCTCTCTGACGCCGCTGTCTCTCGGTCTGGGAAAGGCGCGCCGCCTCTAGTTGCATGGGCTCGTCGTAGGTCGGCTCCTCCATGAAACCACAATCTGGCTCCACACCCGGCGTTGGGTGGAAGGGCGTGCCCCTAGCCGAGCCTCTCTCGTGGTCCCGCTCCCGGCGTCTATTGTCCACCCGCCGAGAGAGGTCGACTAAGTCGTCCAGCTGCTCAGGCAGCTCTCGGAAGGATAACTCGTCCTTCATGACCTCCGAGAGCCCCTGAGCGTACAGGACGACCACAGCGCGCTCCTCCCACCCACCCAACCAAATCTCCCCTCCTCCCTAGATAAATAGAATAGAATTAATAATAAATATAACCGCAAGAGGCAATGGGGGGTGTTCTTACAGATATGCCCCCATAACCATAAATGGGGTGAGATTGACAGACACGGGGTAGATCTACAGACAGGTTGTAGATTGACAGATATGGGGTAGACCAACAGACAGGGGGGTAGACCACTCACCTAATGTGGGCCAAGTTGAACTCCTTATATCCATGATACTAAGCTATGATATTATGAAGTACCCTAGGACCACGGGCCTGTAATGGCGCTTTTCCATTGACCAGGCCGGTACGGCTCGGAACAGCACGCATTTGAAAGTATGGTACGGGTAGGATACGCTTCTTCATTATACACAACAGACCTGGAGCGAGCGAGGACAGTAGGAGGAGTTAAGTGTCATGAGAGCACTTCACTTTAATAAGTGCCGCTATACAGCTCAACAGGGGGAAATGCGATAAGAATGATGTCAAAATGCAGCACTATCATGCACAGATCAGCCTTAAAACATGTAACGTTAGATATATAATGTTAGACAGGGAGCGATGTATTTCTACGGAAAGGCTGTGCTTGACTTCCATTGGACTGATGCCGGGGCTCATACAATCTGTTATAGATACGAGTGCTCCGGTGTCTTGCTGGTAGTTAAATATATTTATTTATACAGCAATGTTACGTGCCTGTTACTTGCCGCTTTCAGTTCTAATAGATCTAGTAGTTCTAGTTAGATCGTGCAACCAGGGATGTGTGAAAGGGAGCAACACGGAAATCTACCATAATAGCGATTTTCTTGTTATGCTTATTGTAAGTAAAAGTTCTATGATGCATTAAAATGACATTAAACTAAGATAATACGATGGTTATCATAATTTTTCAAATAATTCATAATTTCAAGTAAATAACATTTTCCGATAGCGAAATCTGTTGTGGTATTTAAAAATGGTGGTTAGCGGTGAACTCTATGAACATGGGATGACGATGTTGTGACCAATCAACGGTCTGCAGCGTCACACGTCACACACAGCCTAGCAAAAAGTATCTTTCGCTACCCCTTCCGAAGCGTAGCTAAATCGGCTCGCCTCGCCCGGTCTCGGCCCGGCTCGGTTGGCAGCGGAGAAAGCAAAACAAACCGGGCTCACGCGGTAGGGCACGGTACGGTACGGTAGTGGAAAAGCACCATAAAGTACCAGTCACCTAATTATGGCCTGATACACATAGGCTACTATGCTATGATGATAATATACACTAAGCGTAAATACGAAAATGCATTTTGGATTAACCTTCTCCAGTTAATGACTATGTTGTATAGTTTATGTCAAGCATTTCACTACTTATAATGTGCTTACACTATATTCTGCAAGCCTAGCATAGGCCGAATCAGGTAAAGAGGTCATGAGAAGATGAGTTTTAAAGTCAAAATGGTCAAATTTCAAAGGCCTGTTTTTTTAGATATCTGGAAATGCTTCAACATAAGAGAAAATGAGCTATGCTTTGAGAAAACATAATGCGATAGTGAAAAACTGTAATCTAACTGCCTCTCATGCAACGAGTGTATAATCCTCATCATATCACTGAACCAATGTCACGCTCTCCCCTACTGGGCACCTATTCATCTGACACTACTCTACTCACAAACAAACAGATATCTCCAAAGATACCATCTCAAACCACCATTTCATACGTAAACCTAGCCCTTAACAGGGTGGAAAATCAGTGGTGGTGGTGGTTTATGTCAATGTGTTTTTATCTCCTTCCTTCCGCTTCGCCTGTCCTTTCCAATAAAGGAAGGCCCTTGGTTCTCTCTGCCTCAGGCTACATCAGTGCTCTTTAACATTTCCATCCACTGTGTTGGGGCGGGGGGGCAGACCTGGTCCCCTCTGCTCCTGCTGGGGCTTCATGTGAGTGAGGCACCATCCATGGATAATCCCTTTAACGTGACCCTCCCTCCACGCCTCCGGGAGGTATACATCACCTGTTACACTTTTTCCTCTATCGCTTTAACACGTTTTATCAAAGCATAGCTCATTTTCTCTCATTAACTCTTACAGTTTTTCTCAGTTGCTTAAACAGATTTCTTGAAACCTCCACCCATTTTCTCAAAACCTTAAACACAAATCCAAAAATTCAAACTACATTCACAAAACCCCAAACCTACCAGAATCAAACTATCACCTCAAAACCACTTGTCCTGTGTTCAAAACCAAACACTATACAGATCATACACACAGCAAATAAAATATATATTCACCACAGAGCATTCATTAGACCCTATGGCCCCAGGTTTGCATGCCGGTGGAGAACCCCCCAGTTACTTATGGCTGCACAAAGGGTGACATTGCCACCACGCTGGCCAGGGACTCCCACAATGGCACGTTGACCAATTGTGTTCCTGCCTCTCTGCCTCCTTTTCACCAGATTGAATCATGTTTCATCTATGGAAATGTATTCATGGGGCCTTTCAATAGCAAATATAATAAACATAGCAACTGCAACTACTAGCCTACAGTAACAGTAACAGTAGGCCGATGAGCATAGAATTGTACTGGAAGCATCAGTGCTGAAAGTGTGTGTAGGTTACACTTACTTGCACATGCTGATATCTTAGATCTTTGGCTCTTGCAGAGATGCGATCAAAGGGTACTCAGTACACTTGTTTCATGCTAAATCTGTTGCGTGTGAGGACACAGTCAATAGTTGACAGAGACACACTGTTGATTCCATCAAAGTTGACATTGTCTTCAATCACTCTCTGCTGGATTTCACAGTTGGATGGCATTATTTTGAAGGACCATGTCAACAATGAGTGCTTCTTGTTGTTGGGAGAAAACAGCAGTCCTTCCACCCCCATTTGGTCGTCTTTCAATTCTACAAAGGGGAATATGCACCTACAAACGTATACAACCAGTAAAAATAGTATTGTAATGAACATTACAGTATTTACAGTATATTATACTGTATGTCAAATGTTGTACAGCAAGACACAATGACCTGTTCTCTTCTCTGAATGTCCTGATGATGCTGGCTACAGAGAATCTGCTCAAATTGGGTTGGACTCTTTGTCCTGCTTCCCTCATTGCCATCCCATGAACAACAACATGGTGTACAATAGTTGCGCAGATTTCATCAGTAATGATTGTTCTTGGTCTTCCTCGGCCTCTTCCTCATCCCCTTCCTCCTCGTCCACCACCTCTCACACAAACTCTTCCTCCTCTGCCTCTCTGTATGTTTCCATCCATTGTAGATGGATGCCCATGTGCCACCTGTGCACTCTGAACTGACTTTTATCCTGCCCAATTGGTCTGATCACATCATCAGAAACGTGTGTGTTACATTTTGAGTTGTTGTGTGTAACAGATGACAACTGTGTTGGAGTTGTGTTCACATTCTGCTGCCAGTGTTTACAATTTTGCAACACAGTGTATCACAGCGTGAAATGTGTTTAGTGACTGAGAATGTGTTTAAGGTTTGGCAAGAAAGAGCGGATGAGTTTTGCAAATTGTGTCTAAGTACCTGAACAGTGTTTAAGGTTTGGCCAAAAGAGTGTTTGATTCAACAAATGAGTTTAGGCCAATGAGAATGTGGTTCAGAGAATGGGGTTTAGTGTTTTAGCAATTGAGAAAAACTGTAACACAAATCCAAAAACTCACACACAAAATCCTAAACACTCCACACATCTCTTGCAAAAGCAAACACTGCATTCAATGTCATGTCATCTCAAAATAACATTTGGTCGTCAAATGACACACACACACCATCAAATGAATAGACACGTGTACCAACCAATTGAACACTAACTTTTTAACTTTAACTTTTATTTATTTGTATAGCACTTATTAAGACAGCAGTCACAAAGTGCTTCACAGTACATTTGGTAGAATATTGCATAACACAGCAAATAAACAGCCAGCGTAATTCATTAAAAAGGAAATAAGCACACTGATGTGAACACCGATGTGCACAATGGAACACTATGATCAGCAGAAAACAGTATGATAAGATTATCAGTAGGCCTTGCATTTTCAGTGTTACACTACATCCGTACAGGATGTAGGGTCAGCTGAGGCTGAGGCTGAGGTCAGTTGAGGCTAATCAGCTAATCATTCCAAGAGTAAAAACAAAACACGGTGCAGCAGCTTTCAGTCACGCTGCTGTATGCTCCTGGAACAAACTCCCTGAAGAAATCAAACAGGCCCAACCCTTAAAATATTTAAATCTAAGCTTAAACACCGTGATGTTTTGCAGGAATTATGATTAAACACAAACACTTCTATCAATGTCTTTTTCATTACTATTGTCTTATTAAATGTTTTATCTATTTACTTCTTATATTTGCTTTTATTCATTGTAATATATATTTTCTTACTATGCTGCTCTTGCTGTATTTTTAAATAATGTATGTAAAGCACTTTGAATTGCCCCTGTTGTATGAAATGTGCTATACAAATAAACTTGCGTTGCCTTGCCTAGCCTGTTATAAACTGTTATGTTTTCATACTCAAATATAAAACACACAAATACAAGAATATAACTTTTTAAAATTATTATTATTAAATACTGTTCACATCTCAGCAATGACAGTTGGAATTGTAAAGTGTTCTTCATACAGAACAAACAATAGAAGAAATTAAATAAACATATACTCTACACAAAGGCCACAAGACCTCGTCGACATCACACACAATGTTCTCCCTGGCCAAGCAGAGGGGAAAGTATCGCCTGGCATGACGAATCCTGCCCTGATATACTTCAGATATATTTCAACACAGGAGAGCTCACCTTTGCCTCTTTTATTGCTAAAGCTATGATTGCTAATTCAAATGCAATAGGTGTTTGCCCATATGAGGAGTGTGATTGTGTGATTGGTGGTTTGAGTTTAGCATTCTGATTGAGTGTTTTCCATGTGAACACAAGAGATTTTATCGAGGAAGATTGTGCCAAATGTAGAGAATTGTATTTAGTGTTTTGTTAACTGTGTGGTTTAGAGCTGCCAAATGAGTGATAAGTAAGATATGTGTTTGTCATTGTGAGGAATTGGTGTGAGATCAAATACACCAGTTTCAGGTTTTGGTCATTGTGTTTGAGGCTCCGATGTTAGTGTTAAAGCAGTAGAGAAAAACTGTAATCACGTTAGCCCTAAAACCGTTAGTGGCTCGGGGGGGACGACAACATGACTAGATGGTGGTGCTGCTAAAGGACAGACAGGCAGGAACACGACTTGTAGTTTTTTTTCTTTTCGTTTGTCACAATCAAATTTGCCAGGAGCAGTGGAGATTGGATTGAGCTGATAAAGTGACTTCATTTTCCACAGTTGACTTTTTTGTGGTCTAACCTTTGTCTTTAACCTTCTGATAGACGCTTCGGTACTGAGGGAGTGTGGAGGTGCAGCTTGTGTAGCGTATAGTGTGTGGAGTGGAGTGGGTAGTGTGTAGTGTGGAGTGTGTGTTGTGTGGTGTGTAGTGGGTAGTGTGTAGTTTGTAATGTGTATAGTGTAGTGTTTAGTGTGTAGTGGGTAGTGTGTAGTGTATAGTAAATGGACTGCACTTATATAGCGCCTTATAACCAAAATGCATTCACCCATTCACACACACATTTACACACCACATGCAAGGTGCCGGCCCACTCATTGGGAGCAATTTGGAGTTCAGTGTCTTGCCCAAGGACACCTTGACACGTGGCCAGCCAAGGATCGACCCGCCGAACCGCCGACCTTGCGATCATTAGACGCCGGCTCTACCTCCTGAGCCATAGCCGTCTCCACTAGTATAGTGTGTAGTGTGTAGTGTGTAGCGGGTAGTGTATAACGAGTAGTGTGTAGTGACTAGTGTGTATAGTGTAGTGTATAGTGATGAATGTGTAGTGTATAGTGTGTATTGAGTAGTATAGTGTGACATATATCTGACTTCAGATATATGATGTACCATGTTACCAAACTGCAATGCCTACATTTTGTAACATTGTAACACTTTCCCCCCCCACAAAAGTATGAGAACTTTGTGGGTTGACAATTCCAGATATAGCAGTCTCACCATTTGTATATTGAGACCTAACGTTGCACACATTTCCTACAAATATTTTGATGATGATTGTTTTGATCCAAAACAATTTGTTGATGATTCATTGAAGCAGTTTAAGTTCTGCCAACATCATAATCCAGAATTGAGTAGCACAATGTGGAACATTTTGCAACCTTTGAATGACTGAAATTGTAATTTGTTCATTGGTAGCATTATTTGTAATGCCAGCAATTAGCGTATAGTGCATATGGCTTGACATGAATGACATAATTTCTTATCAATTGAATTCCAGGGTCTGAACTCAGTAGGATCTCAGTGAGAGATTCATACATCCATGTGAAACAGGTCTATATGGTAAACATTGGACAAATTGATTTTAGACATTTCCCTTTCACATCTCCCCTGTAATTATTTGAACAATTACATATTAATTGATATTGATTAATTAGTTGAACATAGAAAGGCTGACAGAAACCACATTGATCAAAACGCAGATTGTCCCTATCACAGGCCTGCCAAAGCGACAATTTCCATATGTGTTTATTGGAAATCAATAAACATGTTTTCCCATGATAATTCGGTTCATCAGGGTACAAAAACGAAACCGCACTAAAGTAGCTTTTTATAATGCCACTTGCTCTCTTAAAAATAATTAAGTAAAACCGGACTATGTGTTTCTGATGCTGTGCGTTGGTTGATAAGGAGAACAGGGGGCCTGACGTCAGGGAGAACAAACAAATGACCCTCCATAAATAAGAGAGAACAGAGGGCGTCTGCGTGAGAACAGGCGTGAGAACAGCTCCGCGCGCACAGCAAAGACAACGCAGTCAAGGGAACGGCATTACAATTAAGACGCACAACCTTACTCTCTCTCTCTCTCTCTCTCTCTCTCTCTCTCTCTCTCTCTCTCTCTCTCTCTCTCTCTCTCCACACACACACACACACACACACACACTGTGTGTACATGCAGTCCATGCATGCAAACGCAGTCACACAAACAGGAATTGAAACATGCCTACAAGCAGCTCCTCGTCGTCCACTAAGAGTATCCGCAGGGCCGCTTCCGAGTTGGAGAGATCTGATTCTGTCACGGTAAGAACCAAACTCATTACCCTTCAATAATCCAGTTCGTCTCTGGTGGTTCGGAGACGCTAGCATCAGATTCTGTTATGATTTCGTTATAAGGATTTGTTTTTTAAAAGAAAAACGAAAAGCTCCACTAATGAGCGTGGAGAGCTCGGTGTCATTGGTGATGACACCATTACGCACGAGCTGTGCGCACTTTGTAGGCAACGATAAGACACCTTGCAGGACGAGAAATGCTAAAACACAAACTAAAAACAAACAGCTTGATGCGGCAGAAGCTCTAGTTCCAAAAGCACTAAGACTGCGCTATGCGACAGGTTTACATAGACTGCGCTATGCGACAGGTTTACATAGACTGCGCTATGCGACAGGTTTACATAGACTGCGCTATATCGTATGCGCTTTTGGAGATGTGAAGCGCTCCCGTCGAATGTCCACCAGGTAAGTGGGTTCTGTGTCAGTGGCGGTAGAGATTAAAAATGTGTTTGCTCTCCCTTTCTTTCTCTCTCTCTCTCTCTCTTCCTTTCTCTCTCTCTATCTCTCTCTTTCTTTCTCTCTCTCTCTCTCTCTGTCTCTCTCTCTGTGTCTCTCTCTCTCTCTCTCTCTCTCTCTCTCTCTCTCTCTCTCTCTCTCTCTCTCTCTCTCTCTCTCTCTCTCTCTCTCTCTCTCTCTCTCTCTCTCTTCTCTTCTCGGTGCAGTCTCCCAGGTTCCTTGGTCGGCGCCAGAGTTTGATCGAGGATGCGAGGAAGGAGAGGGAAGCGGCCACCGCAGCAGCCCAGGCAGAGGCAGCAGAAGTGACAGAACAGATCGTGTTTGAGGAAGAGGATGGAAAAGCGCTCCTAAATATCTTCTTCACTTTGAGGAACTCCAAATCCCCAGCACTGTCGCGCTCTCTCAAGGTTTTTGAGGTCAGCAGACGGATTTATCCGATGGCTTTAAAGAGAGGCGTTGCACTGCAGTACATGCTACAATAGGGTTTGATATATGATTTCACAATTCACTAATAATTGTTACAGTAGCCTACTACAAAAGTCGCAAACAATGGTTTCAAACTAGACCATTTAACGAAATGAAGAAACCCTCGAAAGTGAAGATTTTGCCATGCAGACATTTGTAGATTTTGTATAGACGAAGGACAACATTAAACAATTACTAAATTGGAAATTTAAATTTAAATTGGAAATTGGAAATAGGTTTCAGTAAGTGCGTTCAGCTTTTATGCACCAATCATCTACTCCCCTCGTTTTCACAAAGCTGATTTTACAGGCGACAAGGCGACATTTAATATCTTAATGTAATTAGTTTCAGGGGAGGCAACTCCTCTAATTCAATAATCTGCTAATTACGTAGAATAGTGTGAGGGAAGCATTTTCGGAGGAGAAAAACGATCATATGGAGTATGCGTTATCCAAAGTAGAAAGTGCAGTGAAATTAACGGCATTGTTCTTATTACGGATTGTTATTAAACCTATTTCGTTTTCAGGGGGATTAATCATTGATCATGATAATACATTTTACACTTACTTCTGGAGAAAATATGCTGCATGATATTATGTTATTTGTGATGTAGTATATAGCATGGTATGTGGCTTTTTCAGAAAATATTTAATGAGAGTATATTAGGATTACAATTTTAATTGACTATTTATCCATTCATCTGTCTTGATAAGTAATGATTTCATGTTATGCCTGATGCTGCTGTTTTAAGATTACATCTCAACAGACAAAAATAAAAGAATAAATAGAGTAGTACAGTAGTACTTTATTAATTTCCAAGGGGAAATACATTTTCAGGTTAAATAAAGGTTTAAGAAATACGCTTGTGTATAGCCTAAAGCAGACTCCATCCATCCACCCATCTATCCATCTCTCCATCCCACTCCTTCCATCCCACCCATTTAAACCCACTCATCCCTTTTTTCCCTCCCTCCTTCCACCGCACTCCTTCCCTCCCTCCCACTATCCATCCATCCATCCATCTACCAGGCGAGGCTGATGGAGGTAGAAATCGGAGGACAGACTCAATCTAATGCAGAATGAGGAATGGTATCAAACACTTGTTATGTGTTATGCACAACTTTGACACCGTTCCTCATTCTGTTCCATGCATCACAATGAGCCTGTCCTCTGATTGATTTCTACCTCCGCCAGCCTCCCCTGCTCCATCTGCTGAACAGTGAGAGGCTCACAGACCTCCATGCTCTGCTGTGTTGTTGCAGACGTTCGAGGCTAACATCCTCCACCTGGAGACGCGCTCGGGCAGGAAGCCCCAGGACAGCCTGGAGGGCCTGGAGTACTTTGTCCGCTGTGAGGTGCACCTCTCGGACGTCAGCACCCTCATCAGCTCCATCAAGAGGGTCGCGGAGGACGTCAAAACCACCAAAGAGGTCAAATGTAAGCTGCTTTTCTCTCTCACTACACTCTGGTGCTTAGTTGATCCTGTGTAGTTTTTTTTCTGTCTTTTGTAGTGAAGTGTTTTGGTCCAGCAACCAATCAAAACTCAGACTTTTATTTTGAAACATGGAACTACGTTACAACGTTGTTGAGAATCACAACACAAACTCGCTAGTCAAGCCAAAATACTGCAACACAATGGATTCAGTGAGTAATCCCCACTGCTACCTAATTAACTAGAACACTACTTTACATTGTTAGCAGGCTCGCAAAACAAGGTGTGTTAGTTGATTAGCGAGTTCACATTTTTCAAAAGAAAAGTCAGAACATTACATTGGACATGCGGACCAAAACACTAGAACGCGTCACAAATGTGGTGAATTTACTCTCTTCACTAGTAGAGTGGTCCTCTGTGGCTCAGTTGATAGAGCATGGCGCTAACAATGCTTAGGGTGTGGGTTTGATTCCTGCTGGGACCATATATATAGACAAATGTATGCACTCACTGCAATGTAAATCACTTTTGGATAAGCGTAAGCTAAATGCCATATCTTATTATATGTGACAGTGACAGTATCTTATCCTCGCTCTCACTGAAACCTGGATCACACCAGAAAACACAGGTACACCAGCAGCCCTCTCTGACGCCTACTCCTTTTCTCATTCCCATAGGTCGAGGGGGAGGCACAGGACTCCTCATCTCGCCCAAGTGGTCACATACTGTCCTTCCCCTGGCACACCTGTCTATATCCTCCTTTGAATTTCATGCTGGTTTTGTCTCCTCCCCGGTCAAACTCCACATTGTTGTCATCTATCGCCCCCCAGGCCAGCTCGGTGACTTCCTAGGCGAGATCGATGGCCTTCTCAGCTCCTTCCCTGATGATGGCACTCCGCTCGTACTACTAGGTGACATCAATTTCCAATCAGAGAAGCTTCTCTCATCCGGAGTACTTGACCTTCTCCTCTCCTTCGGCCTTACCCTGTCCCCCTCTCCTCCGAATCATAAGGCAGGCAATCAGCTCGACCTTGTCTTCACCAGATCTTCCCACACTTCCAACCTTACTGTTACCCCTCTTCCAGTTTCTGATCACCACTTTATATCCTTCTCCCTTCCCCTCAAACCTTGAAGCCAGCTCGATCCTCTTCTCGAGCTCCCTGGCTCTCTGAAACGCTACATGCTTGTAGACTAGAGCTCAGAGCAGCTGAGAGGAAATGGAGAAAAACTGGCCTTTCTGATGACCTTAACCTTTATCACTCTCTCCTCTCCAACTACCCTCCTCGGCATCAGCTGCTAAAGCATCCTACTATCATTCCAAAATACATTCTTCTGCCTCTAATCCTCGACAACTGTTCTCCACTTTCTCTTCACTCCTTAATCCACCTCCTCCCCCTCCTCCTTCCTCCCTGTCCGCCGATGACTTTGTCACCTACTTTGAAAAAAAGGTGGACGACATCAGCAGCACCTTTTCCCCCCCACCTCTTCCTCCTCCTACTAACGATGCTAACACCCCTTCCAAACTCTCTCCTCGACACTTGGTCTCTGGCGTCATCTTTTTCCCCCCTCTCCCCCGATGAGATTCTCACACTTGTCACATCAAAGCGGGCAACCACTTGCCCTCTTGATCCCATCCCCTCCCCTCTTCTCCAATCCATTTCCGCCGACATCCTTCCTTACCTTACCACCCTAATCAACTCCTCCCTATCCACAGGATCTGTCCCAGCGGCCTTCAAAATAGCCAGAGTCAAGCCTCTCCTTAAGAAACCTACCCTTGACCCTTCATCTGTCCACAATTACAGACCTGTATCCCTTCTCTCCTTCCCTTCCAAAACCCTTGAGCGCGCGGCATCTAAACAACTGACTGACTATCTCCGGAAGATGGATCACTTAGACCCCCACCAATCCGGCTTCAAGGCTGGGCACTCCACTGAGACTGCGCTCCTTGCTGTCACGGAAGCCCTCCACCCTGCTCAAGCTTCCTCCCTCTCCTCTGTTCTCATCCTCCTTGACCTGTCTGCTGCCTTCGACACAGTCAATCACCAGATCCTTCTCTCCATCCTCTCTGAACTGGGCATCTCTGGCACCGCACACTCCTGGTTTTCTTCCTACCTGGCAGGCCGTTCCTACCAGGTGACCTGGAGAGAATCGCTGTCTTCTACACGAACCCTCTCCACTGGGGTACCCCAGGGTTCTGTCCTAGGGCCCCAACTTTTCTCTCTCTACACCAAGTCTCTTGGCTCGGTAATCTCTTCACATGGCCTCTCCTACCACAGCTACGCAGACGACACTCAACTCTTCCTGTCCTTCCCCCCGTCTGATGTACACGTGGCAACCCGTATCTCTGCATGTCTCGCTGACATTTCAACATGGATGGCTGACCACCATCTCAAGCTCAATCTTAACAAGACCGAGCTCCTCTTCATCCCCGGGAAAGCCTGCCCTCTCCAAGACTTCTCTATCACAGTGGAGAGCTCTACTGTAACCCCCTCCCTGACAGCGAAGAACCTTGGTGTGATCCTGGATAACCGACTATCCTGTGCGGAGAACATTGCAGCAACGGCTCGCTCCTGCAGATTCTTCCTCTATAACATCAGAAGGATACGACCATTCCTTACCAGAGAGGCAGCGCAACTCTTGACCCAGGCACTGGTCATCTCCCGTCTGGATTACTGCAACGTACTCCTGGCCGGTCTCCCCGCCTCCGCCATTAGACCTCTGCAGCTCATCCAGAACGCTGCTGCACGTCTGGTATTCAACCTCCCCAAATACTCTCATGTCACCGCTCTCCTTCGCACCGATAGCAGCTCGCATCAGATCCAAGACCCTGGTGCTTGCATATCAGGCAGCTAAAGGGACAGCCCCTGCCTACCTGAAGGAAATGGTAACCCCCCAAACTCCAGCCCGCTCACTCCGCTCCTCCACCTCGGCTGACCGACTGGCCCCACCACCTCTGCACAGCAGTCGTGTTGCCCGATCACGTCTCTTCACAACTCTGGCTCCCCGCTGGTGGAATGAGCTCCCCACGGCTGTCAGAACGGCAGAGTCACTACCCATCTTCCGTCGTAGACTGAAGACCCACCTCTTCAGGTTACACCTTAACTGCTCCTCCTCCACATCTTCTGCCCTCAGCACTACGTCTCCTAAAGACGTCCGCTTTCCCCTCTACTGTGTCCCTAAGAACTTCTATCGCCCCCCTTGTACTGTTTCTCTGTTCCTCCAGTATTAAAAAAAAAGAAAAAAAAGAAAACGTTTTAGAAGAAGATGGTAGAAGAAGGTTTCTCCTTCTATCAATGGCCCCGGGCCTGAGCTAGATTACTCTTCCTGCCACGAATGGTGGACTGATGATTCACATGCTTGGTACTCAAATGTATTGATTGTAAGTCGCTTTGGAATAAGGCGTCTGCTAAATGCCAAAAATGTAAAAATGTAAATGTAATTTTCAACAACATTGAAATTGAAACATTTTCTGAATAAAAGTCTGAACAGTTGAATCGGTGGGTCCTGCTTTCACCAGCTGCTGTATTCGAGGAGGCACCTAATTTTCACTCTTTCTTTTCTTTTGTCTCCTGCCTTTAGTTCACTGGTTCCCTAAGAAGATCTCAGAGCTGGACAGGTGTCATCACCTCGTCACAAAGTACGATCCAGATTTAGACCAGGATCACCCAGTGAGTAAAGGCTTTTTCTCTGTATAAGAATACATTAATTACACTGTGATTACATTGTCATTACACACACAACTAGTAATCCAGGTTCTACTCATGTTTGACATGGAGACTAGTGACCCTTTCTCTGTGATGGCCTCTAGTCCTTGGTCTGGTAGATAGTCTTAGTTGAGTGGATGTTTGTGATGTACAGTTGTTCCACTTGCATTTGGGGCTGGTTTCACAGACAGCGCTTAAATTAGACTTTCAATGTAAAATCTTTAGTCTACGATTAGGCTTAAGCCTTGTCTGTGAAACTGGCCCTTAATATATTTGTCAGTCACTCTGGATAAGATGTGTGTGTTAAGTGATTCTAAATGTAAACATTACAATTGACCTGTGTCTGCGTGAAAATACATTCATTGCACTTCTATTACATTGTAATTACACATCATTACCTATCTTCCGCCGTAGATTGAAGATCATCCCCACTACCCCTCTGTACAATTTCTCTACTATAAAAAAGAAAAGAAAACATTTAAATTAAAGTAATTTTTCCTCCTTCTAGCATTGTAACTGCCAATGGCCCCTGGCCCTAGCATGGATTAGTTTTTTTTCTTATGATGACTGATGGATAGATGATTCCCTTACTTACACAAATGTGTTGCCAAGAACGTAAATGTAAATGTGATGTAACCTGACTCATGTCTGACACGGGTCTTTTGACCAGGGCTTCACAGATCCGGTCTACAGAGAAAGAAGGAAGATGATTGGAGACATTGCCTTCAGATACAAACAGTAAGAAACCACAATACACTGCAAAAAGCAAATCTACGCCGAAATATCTTAAATCAAGGCATTATATGCTTGTTTGTTGTCTGACTGTACTAGTTTTAAGATATACAGTATTTGACTTGTTTTAAGATAATCTTGGCAAGTGAAATCTTCCTGTTCTGTTGGCAGATAATCTTGCTTATTTTAAGTAATATTCCCCAATTGTATTGATTTTCTCTTGTTTTTGAGAGCTGCCTTTTTTCAGTGTACTCTTTCAGTGAACTCTGGGGTTGTTTCACAGACACACATTAAGCCTAAATCAGATTTTGAATAGATCATATTTACAGCTTAATCTGTGTCCGGGAAACCAGCCCTATACATTTCAACAGGATGATAATGCATCTGGCAAGGCAAGGCAAGTTTATTTGTAGAGCACATTTCATACAACAGGGGCAATTCAAAGTGCTTTAACATATAGCATTAAATGACATACAGAAAAAGAAGGATAGTAATAAAACATTTTTAAAAAAATCATAGAAATAAAAATGGCAAGAATAGATACATATATAGATACATATAGAAAATAAATAGATAAACATTTAACAACATAATAAGACAATTAATAAAAAGATATAGATACAAGTGTAGTTACTGCAACTGTATTCAAGCGCTATGTTACTAACTACAGCTACTACTACTTTGTTACTAACTACTACTACTATGTTACTAACTACTACTACTACTACTACTACTACTACTACTACAACTACTACTGCTACTGCTACTACTACTATGTTACTAACTACTACTACTATGTTACTAACTACTACTATGTTACTAACTACTACTACTATGTTACTAACTACAACTACTACTACTACTACTACTACTACTACAACTACTACTACTACTACTACTACCACCACTACTACTACTACTACTACTATTACTACTACTACTACCACTACTACTACTACTACTACTACTACTACTACTACTACCACCACTACTACTACTACCACCACTACTACTACTACTACTACTACTATGTTACTAACTACAACTACTACTACTACAACTACTACTACAACTACTACTACTACTACTACTACTACTACCACCACTACTACTACTACTACTACTACCACCACTACTACTACTACTACTACTACTACTACTACTACTACTACTACTACCACCACTACTACTACTACTACTACCACCACTACTACTACTACCACCACTACTACTACTACTACTACTATGTTACTAACTACAACTACTACTACTACTACTACTACAACTACTACTACTACTACTACTACCACTACTACTACTACTACAACTACTACTACTACAACTACTACTGCTACTACTACTATGTTACTAACTACTACTACTACTACTACTATGTTACTAACTACTACTACTATGTTACTAACTACTACTACTATGTTACTAACTACAACTACTACTACTACTAATACTACTACTGCTGCTACTGCTACTGCTACTACTACTACTATGTTACGAACTACAACTACTACTACTACTACTATGTTACGAACTACAACTACTACTATGTTACGAACTACAACTACTACTATGTTACTAACTACTACTACTACAACTACTACTATGTTACTAACTACTACTACTACTACTACTACTACTATGTTACTAACTACTACTACTACTACTATGTTACTAACTACAACTACTACTACTTTGTTACTAACTACTACTATGTTACTAACTACTACTGCTATGTTACTAACGCTATTCCTAACCAGTCACTCCAGAAAAACTTGGAGTTTTTTCCTTGATTATGCGGGCAAAAAACCTTGATTATGCGGGCAGAAATCCTTGATTATGCAATGGAATATGCAATCATTTTTGTGATTTTATGCGATGAAAATGCAGGAATTTGCAAATATTGCTAAAAGCTGCAAAAAAAATATTTAGTTTTCTTAACGTAATAAACATGGTTCATAATACATTCAGTGTCTGTTTTTGCTGAGACAGACTGGTGTTTACAGTCCAAATATTACTTTGATTATTACCAGTGGAAAGTGGGAAGGCTTTGACACTTTGAATGGACTCGATAGCATTTACCGCAGGCTGAGCCGTACAGAGATTGCCGCCGTGCTACGATGCAAACTTGGTATCACTTCCCGGGGTGCTATCGTCACCAAACTGCACCAAACTGACCGTATGACAATGGCAGAGATAGCTAAGTTTGGATATCTCGATCCGTTTCTATCTGTTTCTCCTATCGAGATCGACTGAGCCAGAAGTAACGTGACATGACGTCAAGTTAACATGCAATATTAACTTAATTGCCATTTCTTGCATTATGTGACCTTGCATAATCATGCGCCATTTAGCTGAATTATGTGATCGCAGAATTGCGTTTTTCTGTTTTGCTGTTCCTAAAGCTGTTCCTAACACTGTTCCTACTAAGGCTGTTCTTAACACTGTTCCTACTAAGGCTGTTCTTAACATTGTTCCTAATGCTGTCCTAACACAGTTCCTAACACTGTTCCTACTAACACTGTTCCTACTAACACTGTTCCTACTAACACTGTTACTACTAACACTGTTACTACTAAGAATGTTCCTACTAACACTGTTACTACTAAGAATGTTCCTACTAACACTGTTACTACTAAGGCTGTTACTACTAACACTGTTACTACTAACACTGTTACTACTAAGGCTGTTCCTACTAAGGCTGTTCTTAAGGCTGTTCCTACTAACACTGTTCCTACTAAGGCTGTTCCTACTAAGGCTGTTCGTAACACTGTTCCTACTAAGGCTGTTCTTAACGTTGTTCCTAACGCTGTTACTAACACTGTTCCTAACACTGTTCCTACTAATACTGTTCCTAACACTGTTCCTCTCTCATGTCTTGTGTCTCAGCGGGGCGCCCATCCCCCGAGTAGAGTACACAGAGGCAGAGATCAGCACATGGTAGGTTGGACGGCACCAGGGGAGGGTGGGAGAGGTAGACATCGGAGGACGGGCTCATTGTAATGCATGGAATGGAATGAGGAATGGTATTGACCTCATTCCATCCAAATGGTATATGGACTGCACTTATATAGCGTCTTTATCCAAAGCGCTTTACAACGGCCTCTCATTCACCCATTCACACACACATTCACACACCAACGGCGGCAAGCTACCATGCAAGGCTCCGGCCCGCTCACTGGGAGCAATTTGGGGTTCAGTGTCTTGCCCAAGGACACTTCGACATGTGGCCAGCCGGGGCTTGAACCGCCGATCTGCCAACCTTGCGATCATTGGATGGTGGCTCTACCTCCTCCGCCTCCCATGCATTACAATGAGCCTGTCCTCTGATTTCTAACTGCATATCTAAATGTACTAAATGTATATCTGTAAGGGTAAACTTTTCTGTATTGTAAAGTTTATCTTCTGACAAAATAATGTAAATATCAAAC
>NC_137684.1:6754341-6779341 GCF_963989245.1 Nansenia antarctica
CCTACTTTAACATTGTCATAGATGTGACTCATGTCACATGACATCCATGCTAAACCTAGAGTAAAAGTCCTGTTGACTAGATTTTAATTAGAACAGGAAAATAAGCACATTGGAGCTTAGGTGTGGAGGGCGGAGGTGGCGCAGGAAGTAGAGCCGGGGGCCGTCTAATGATCGCAAGGTCGGCAGATTGGCGGTTCGAACCCCGGCTGGCCACATGTCGAGGTGTCCTTGGCACTGAAGACACTGAACCCCCAAATTGCTCCCAATGAGCCGGGGCCGGAGCCTTGCATGGTAGCTTACGGCCATTGGTGTGTGTGTGAATGTGTGTGTGTGAATGTGTGTGTGAATGTGTGTGTGAATGTGAATGTGAATGTGTGTGAATGTGTGTGTGTGTGTGTGTGTGTGTGTGAATGTGTGTGTGAATGTGTGTGTGTGTGTGAATGTGTGTGTGAATGTGTGTTTGTGTGTGAATGAGTGTGTGAATGTGTGTGTGTGTGAATGAGTGCTATATATGTAAGTCAGTCCATTTAGGTGTCCCAGATTACCTGAATTCACCTTACCATGTCAGATCAAGTGGTATCCGTGGTAACCCCTCATGGTTCTAGGTATGACTCTCTGTGTGATTGATATTTTACTCAACTGATCACCTGTTTCCTTGCTGTTGCCATAGGGACTGTGTGCACGAGCTCTTGGGCCACGTCCCCATGCTGGCCGACCGGACCTTCGCGCAGTTCTCTCAGGTGAGGAGGAGGTGCTGCCACGCCCAGTGGGAGGCTGTTGAAGGTAGAAATCGGAGGACGGACGGATGGAGGCTCATTGTACAGTAAATGCATGGAGTGGAATACCATTTCTCATGCATAACGTTTACCCCCGTCCTCCGATTTCTACTTCCGCCAAGCCTCCTCTGATCACCGCCACATCGGGTGGAATCCTACCTCGAGCGTGCGTGTGTGTGTGTGTGTGTGTGTGTGTGTGCGTATCGTACCCGTCGTTGACATCAACACAAGACTTCCACAAAATGTCGGTTATGTAGTTTTACGCCTGTGGACCTCGAGTTAGGATTCCAACCATTGTTACTAGAATTGGCCATTTAGCTTTTTTTCTTCCAAAGCAATTTACAATTGACAGATTACAGGGACAGTCTCCCTGGAGTAACTGAGGGCAAAGTGTCTTACTCAAGGGTGTTTCAGGTGGGATTTGAAGTCAAAACCTTCCGATCACCAGTCCAACTCACTATCCACTAAACCACCACTATCCACCCAGTACTAAATACTAATTTACTACTACTTATCTAACTGGACTGTGTGAATGTGACATGAACTATGGATGATACAGCGTGTGTCACACTCTCGTCCACTAACTGAAACCACCCGTTTGTTCTAGAACATTGGCTTGGCTTCACTGGGGGCTTCGGAAGAAGACATTGAGAAACTGTCAACAGTAAGTAACGGAGTGTTGCAATAATCAATGCTGGGAATCTATTCCTTTGACTCCTCTCATCTGCCTCACATCCCCCAGCCTGCTACACATTATGTATCAAGGGTCAATGCAAGTCATTGTCTTTTCTCTTTCTCTTGCTCCCTTCCTCTCTCTCTCTCTCTCTCCTCCTTTCTCTCTCTCCCCACTTCTCTCTCCCCCCCCCTCTCTCTCTCCCCCTTTCTCTCTCTCTCTCTCTCTCTCCCCCCCTCTCTCTCACAGCTGTACTGGTTCACAGTAGAGTTCGGCCTGTGTAAACAGGGAGGGATAGTGAAGGCCTACGGGGCAGGACTCCTGTCTTCATATGGGGAGCTTGTGGTAAGTACAGGTGATCTGAGCATTCTCTCTCTCTCTCTCTCCCTCTCTCTCTTTCTCTCCCTCTCTCCCTCCCCCTCTCTCTCTCCCTCTCCTCTGTCATATATCAAACATGTGTGTGTGTGTGTGTGCGGGTGTTTTTGTTGTGTGTGTGTAAGAGTGGGTATCTTCACAGTCTCTCTCTCTCTCTCTCTCGATTCTATATTCCCTTTTTTTCTATGCTCTCCTGACCTCCTCCCCCCCATCTCTCTCTCCTGACCCCCCCAACCCCCCCCCCTTTCTTTCTCTCTCTCTCTCCTGACCCCTCCTCTCTCCTGACCAGCACTCTCTCTCTCTCTCTAATATATATCAGCATATATTAAATGTGTGTGTGTGTGTGTGTGTGTGTGTCCTGACCAGCACTCTCTCTCTGACGAGCCTGAGAGGAGGGAGTTTGACCCGGAGGCTGCGTCCGTGGAGCCCTACCAGGACCAGAACTACCAGTCTGTCTACTTTGTGTCTGAGAGCTTCACAGACGCCAAGGAGAAACTCAGGTAACGTACCAGAGGCACACACACACGCATATATATATACACACGCACACATGTACACACACATGCATGCACACACACACACACACACACACACACACGCACGCACGCACGCACACACACACACACGCACACACACACACACACACATGCACGCAGGCACACACACACACACACACATATATATACACACGCACGCACACACACACACAGACACACACACACACACACACACACACACACACACAGGTTGAACAGTGCCAGATACAAGCCAGCGATAAACTAAGGCCATCCACCTTCATAGGTTAGTCATGCAATTCAAAGGTCTGCTGCTGCCATCAACGCACTCTTGTGAAGTGGAGGATAACTACCATCATTACTATTACACATTCTAATACAGTGTCTTTACCTGTTTACTTTAATATGCCATTTAGCTGACGCTTTTATCCAAAACGTCTAACATTGCAGTACATTTGCATACATTTTGCAGTATATACAATATGCTCCCAGCGGGAACCGAACCCACAACCTTTAGTAGTGTTGTTAGCGTCATGCTCTACCAACTGAGCCACAGAGGACCACTGACTCTTTTCCCTATGTGTCTCTGTTGTGTGTCTCTGTTGTGGGTGTCCCCTCTGCCAGGTCTTACGTGGCCAACATCAGCAGGCCGTTCTCGGTGCGGTTCGACCCGTACACCTACAGCATCGAGGTGCTGGACAGCCCTCTGAAGATCCGAGGAGGTCTGGAGTGTGTGAAGGACGAGCTGAAGATGCTGGCAGACGCCCTTAACGTGCTGGCATGATGATGACCCTATATCATTACCATCATCATCATCATCATCACCATCATCATCATCATCATCATCATCATCATCCAAGCCACTACTGCTGTCTACTATGTCGTTGCTGCCCTGTGCCATTTGATGTGTGAACGTCGCCATGGTTATGCTGTGCTTGCTTCTCAGGGGAGGCTGGTGCAGGGAGGAAATCGGAGGATGGAGGGGGGGGGGGTCTCTATAATGCATGGAGCAGAATAAGGAATTGTAATTGTAATGCATGGTCATGGAATGCCATGAGAAATGTGTGTTTTTCGTTCCGTGCATTACGATAAGGTCGTCCTCCGATTTCTACCTCCACTAGCCTCTACTGTTACTTCCATAGAGTCGTGCTGCTATATGAGTTGTTGCTTTGAATGGCTGAGTAGTGGCAACCTTACAAACCTCACACTGGAGTCGTTTCCAAAGACGCAAAATGCCTAACTTTCTTGTGGTTTTATTGAACTGGTGACGTCAATAAGATATGTTTTTGTGTAGCTGAAGTGGGTAAACATTGGTAGTCATGCTGATAAAGCCAAAATTTAAATAGCAAATTATGTCAAATTCAATACCGAATTTAAGGAAATTGTAATTTATGAATGTACTTGTGTAACAGATAAATGAAAAAGGAAAATGAGATTAAGAAAGTGTATATTTTAATCATAAGAAATCACTCCATATTGAAGACAACTTATATCATTGTGCGTAAATAACAAATAAAAGTATATTTCCTTGTGAAATTGTTTTCTAAATGTGTGAACTGGGTATCTGAGTGCACTTAGCTCTCTGCAGTCTGAATTGTAAGCAATGTGAGCACCTTGCAATGTAATGGCATAATCAAATCAAAAGAAAGAAATGACTTACTGTATATCTATGCTTGCTCTCTGAGGACATTATAGGACAGCACGGCTTCTGTAAAAATACACAGAATATAAATATCTAAAGAAAATAAACTATCACAAGTAAGCATTGTGTTGTCCGGCAACACTTTCTTTATTTTCTTTAGAAAAAGTTGAAAAGTTCATATTTGATAAAAAACGATTTTGTATAGTTCATAGAGAGAAGTAAAGTTGATAAGATGTATTTGTTGCTAAAAACGAACTATTTACAACTGTTAACAATGTATATAAATATTTTAGTTAATATTTGATGTAGTGACATCACTTCCTGTTTACCGCAAATCTACTTCCGGTTTGGGAGATCGTTCTTTGCCAGAGAGAGACCGAGACGTTATGTTTGTTCTCCATTCATCATTCAACATCCATGTTCAGATTTACACAAAGCAATGTTGTAAGTACGAAATATCAAGTGTTGGATTGGTAGCTTTATATATTAGTCATCATTTGTTGGGAATATTATGTTTTTAGTTATTATTTTGTAGCTAGATTGTTAGGCCAAAAAACGGACTTTCTAGCTAACCACTGTTTGTTTACATCCTGTTGAAACATGTTTTGTGCTGTTTGTCTTGCAGTTTTTACCAGTTCAATATACCTGATTTGAAAAGCCACCCTACGCCTCTTTCTTTGATGGACTTTATTGACAAGGTTTAGCTTGATGTTAGAGAGAGAACATCACAAGCATTAACCCCTTCTTGTCTGTTTCTGACTCTGAGAGACATCACGAGACATGATTGATTTTTAAATTTGATTTAAAATTATATTATTATAATATATATATATATATATATATATATATTCTGCTTTATTGGGATGGAGACAGTAGAGACTGACTGGAAGGATGGATGAGAGGAGGGGGGGGATGACATGCAGGATATGTCGAGGGTCGGAATCGCTTAACCTTGCGATGCCATGATATGTGCATTAAACTACGCTATACCACTAAGCGCCCATCCTGATTGATTTTATTAATTGATTATTATTTATTTTAGTGTCGTTGCACCTTCTAACGGTGTAAGACAACAGATTTAACGTAAACAAAGTATATAGTCTCCTATATAAGTCCTTGTCTAAAATGCATGGTGTCTGTATTTCTACATGCATGACCATGTATTTCTACATTCATGATTCAAGTCCAAAATTAAGTTAAAATGTACATTATTTGTGTAGAGCTTCTTATTAGTTGGCTCTGATACTGGAAGTGGGAGTGTCCAAGTCTAAAACTTTTGAGTTTCATGAATGCCGATTTTATTTTATTTTATCTTAATCTGTGATGCCAGACTTTCAAGGATCCCCCTTTCAGGCTGCTGTCTCTCTATGTAATATCTATGTAATATCTATGTAATATCTATGTCATATCTATGTCATATATATGTAATATCTATGTAATATATATGTCATATCTATGTCATATCTATGTCATGTCTATGTCATATCTATGTCAGTGTTTCCCCTACCATTGCCTTGGGGGGGCGGGCCGCCCTCTCAACGGAACCCCCCGCCCCCCCAAGAAAGAGGAATTATTACGGACGTAGACACCAAACATCTGACAAGCAGGCTAAAATATCCGTGTTTTTTAAACGCACCCAACCCGAATCTGGCGAGTGGCAAGCCCATAGGCTCGTTGGTAACATCCGCTGGTGAATAATACAAGATTTTGCGCAAGTGTGCGCGCGAGACGCGAGCGTTTTTGCCGGCTGTGATGTCTGCAGATTGAAAGTAAGCAAGTTGAAACGTTAGCAAATATAATTGCTGAGTGTTCTGACAGAGAAAGTTGGTTAAAATTGGTAACGTTAGTCCGCCGTTAAAATTGGTCGTTATTATCGTGACTAGAAAGTGTCTGACTATAGTTCCATAGTGTAAATAGTGTCAAAGAACTAGCAAGCTAGCTAGCTCAGAGGTGATGAGATGAGCTAGTCTCCTTGCACACTTGCCAGCTAAAGAGCTAACTGGAGGCACTTTATTATTTTACTTAAAGTAGATATACTATCTTTCTTATTCTGCTAGAGTTGGGCTTCATGGTAATACCATAATGGCATATTTACAGTACATGGACAGTTGATTGAAGCATTGGAAATGTCTGTCTTTTATAGTTGGACATACGATTTTTTTTCAGGTGAGAGAGTAAAGTCAAATTGACATTATCTGACTGCATTGCCCACATCAATCCAATATTCAATTATAATTATGTTATAAATTGATATGGATCAATGTATGCCTCTTATTAGATTATAAATACTCTGGCTGTTTTGTTTACCTTTTGGTTGACAGCAAAAGGGAGAGAGGGGGATAGAGAGGGAGAGAAGGAGAGAGAGCTGGATGGTGTCGGCACACCAGAGAGAGAAACAGCAAGAACCAGGTGAGAAAGTGGACAGGTAGTCAAGACCACATAAGTAAGTAGCCTTGAGAACCGATGGTTCTGGAGCCTAGTGGCCCATAGGGCAGGAGCCTATCTCCTGTTTCTGTAGCGTGAGGCGGCTTAATGTACAAGTACACCCCTGGACATGACGCTGGTATGAGGCAGGGTCTTACCCCCAAGGCAGCAAACCTAGGGGAAACACTGTGTGTCATATCTATGTTATATCTCTGTAATATCTATGTCATATCTATGTCATATCTATGTCATATCTATGTCATATCTATGTAATATCTATGTCATATATATATGTCATATCTATGTCATATCTATGTCATATCTATGTCATATCTATGTAATATCTATGTCATATCTATGTCATATCTATGTGATATCTATGTAATATCTATGTCATATCTATGTCATATCTATGTCATATCTATGTCATATCTATGTCATATCTATGTGATATCTATGTCATATCTATGTCATATCTATGTCATATCTATGTACTATCTATGTCATATCTACCGGTATGTCATATCTATGTAATATCTATGTGATATCTATGATATATCTATGTCATATCTATGTAATATCTATGTAATATCTATGTGATATCTATGTCATATCTATGTCATATCTATGTAATATCTATGTTATATCTATGTCATATCTATGTCATATCTATGTCATATCTATCTAATATCTATGTCATATCTATGTAATACCTATGTAATATCTATGTCATATCTATGTCATATCTATGTCATATCTATGTAATATCTGTGTCATGTTAATGTTAATGTTAATGTTAATGTTAATTTTATTTATAATGCGCCCCCCATCCAACTTTTACATCGGCCCGGGGCGCAGCCCGGGTAAAGGAACAGATAAAGACAAGGACAAGGACACGGAACACAGAAAGCAAACAGACACAGACTACTTAAACGAACATCTCAAGGGATACAATTTACAACAAAAAGGGAGTAGACTTAGGGAACATCATTGACGAAGAGGTGGGTTTTTAACTTGGCTCTAAAGGAGTCCAGAGTGGGGGCAGACTTGATGGCGGAAGGGAGCGCGTTCCACAGGGTGATGTCATATCTATCTAATATCTATGTCATATCTATGTCATACCTATGTAATATCTATGTAATATCTATTTAACACATATGTAATACATATGTCATACCTATGTAATATCTATCTAATACTTGTGTAATATAAATGTAATATATACAACACCTATGTAATATCTATGTAATATCTATGTAATATCTATGTAATACCTATGTAATATATATGTAATATCTATGTAATATCTATGACTGATAGTGATGGTCTTGAAGATACAGATGACAGACTCGCATACAAGTTCACATACATGAGTCGTATGATTTTCTGAGACAATTGAACTGCTGTTCAGCCTATGGGATTCGGACATGTTCAACTGCATAAGAATGCTCTGTGAATGTTGAACAGTATAGTTTGGACACATCGGACCGGATGGCCCTACTGAATGCTCCAATAGAGCGACAAGGGCTATTCGGTCCCGCCATGGACACCATGACGAAGCGCCTGGCCGCGATGGAGGAGGCTAAGAAGCACCTGGCCAGACACCTCCCTCTCCAGCGACCCTCCACCTCTTTTTCTTCCGCCGTGGTGACTAGACCGTCAACGACTGCGAAACGGAGGGTGCGGCGTAATGTGGCGCTGGCTCCACCTCTACCGACGGAGCCATACCCCACTCGGCCTCTCCAGCCCCCGCCGCCGACCACTGAGAGGGCCCGCTACGGCCCCCCACGGCAGCGTGACCCCCCCACAGCATGGCGTGGGGGTAAACGCAAGAGGAATGCGTGACTGGCGGGGGGGTCGGTAATGACCCCACCACCGGTTTCCTCCTCATGGCTGCTACCTCATAAAGAGGCAAAAGAGGGAAAATCCCCACCTTACTTTTTCAGTAAAGGTGATTTTTCCATGTTATCTACCAGAGCGGAGACCCGCCTGCCTTGTCAGAGTGTGGTCGAATCGCTACCGGTTAGAAACAAAGCGGAGACTGGCCCAGCTTACCGGCGTGTGGCCAGCTCTCTGCCTAACGGACTTACCCCTATCACGACACGAAGCGGGTTAAACACCCCTGTCTGTAGCCGTATAGAGGGACCGTTATCTACCAGAGCGGAGACCCGCCTGCCTTGTCAGAGTGTGGTCGAATCGCTACCGGTTAGAAACAAAGCGGAGACTGGCCCAGCTTACCAGCGTGTGGCCAGCTCTCTGCCTAACGGACTTACCCCTATCACGACACGAAGCGGGTTAAACACCCCTGTCTGTAGCCGTATAGAGGGACCGTTATTTACATCAAAAACCCCTCCATGTCTATCAAGACCTGGCCCAGCTCATGAGCGTGCGGCCGGTTCTTTGATTATCAGGCATAATAAACCTGCGTCAATAAAGGGCATTGTTACACAAAACAAACACTCTTTACAGACGGCAGCCCATCCCTTTCGAAATGACCCCACCTTGGGCTGTGCCACCTCCTCGCTGTCGTTGCGTTATGCAGAATGGCTAGAGGGGGCAGGTATTCTGTCGGGCTGGCTAGACAGGACATTGAGGAGGGGATATGCACTACAGTTCATTCAGCCTCCTCCGCCCTTCAGGGGCGTGAGAGAGACTGTTTTGTCCTGCCCGATAAAGACACGTGCGCTCCAGGAGGAGATTACGAATCTCCTAACAAAGGGCGCAGTGACAATGGTTCCGAGGGACCAGTGGGACATGGGGTGGTACTCCCCGTATTTCCTTGTCCCAAAGAAATCGGGAGGCATGAGACCCATACTAGATTTAAGGGTCCTCAACGAGAGAGTGGCGAAACGCCCCTTTCGTATGTTGATGACGAGGCGCCTCCTGTCTTGTATACAGAAGGGCGACTACGGAATCAGCATAGACTTGAGGGACGCGTATTTTCATGTGCCAATCACAGAGAGGCACAGGAAATTTCTACGTTTGCCTTCCAAGGGAAGGTTTACGAGTACACGCGCCTGCCCTTCGGGTACGCGCTTGCTCCTCGAACTTTCTCCAAATGCGTGCAGACAGCACTCGAACCACTGAGGCGAAACGGGATACGCATATTAGCATATCTCGACGACCTACTGGTCTTGGCCCAATGCCCAAATCGAGCCATTCGGGACGCAACCTCACTGGTGTAGCACCTCGCTCAGCTGGGGTTAGCTGTCAACTGGACAAAGAGTGCTCCGTGGCCGGCTCAACAGTTTTCCTATCTAGGCATTCAGTTGGATACTGCCAAGATGAGGGCCAGTTTATCGGCACCACGGAGAGCGACACTGACGTCAGCTCTCCGGGTGTGTCGAGTGACAAATACAATCACCGCTCTGTCAATGATGTCCTTACTAGGACTGATGTCTGCAGCCCATGTAGTGGTCCCCTTAGGCCTATTACACATGCGCAGACTGCAGAGGTGGTTCGCACGACTGCGACTGGATCCAGTGAGACACCGTCGCAAGTTGATTGTAATACCGAGATCGGTCAAAACCGACCTGAGCTACTGGAGAGACCCGCGCGTCATCGCGCGCGGAGTCGCCATGGGCAGACCGGCATCCCACTACCCAGTCTTCACAGACGCGTCGTTGACTGGGTGGGGAGGAGTGTGTCAGGCAGGTTCGGTGGCAGGAAGATGGGGACCGTTGGAGACGCGTCACATCAACCTGCTGGAACTCGAGGCGGTGAAGTTAACGCTACTTCATTTTGCCCCGGTGTTAAAGGATCTGGGCGTGTTAGTCAGATCCGACAACAGGACAACAGTAGCATACATCAATCGTCAAGGGGGAGTACGCTCAGCGTCACTTCATCGCCTAGCGACAGATGTATGGCTGTGGGCTGTCACACACCTGAGTTCGCTAAAAGCTCTCCACATTCCAGGTCTGCTCAACGAAGGAGCAGAACTGTTATCACGGGGAGGCCCGAGGGACGACGACTGGAGGTTAGCACCCTCCATTGTGTCTCTGATTTGGGCACGGTTCGGGCAAGCAGAAGTGGATCTGTTTGCGTCACGGACGAATGCGCAGTGTCGCCTTTGGTTCTCCCTGCGCGAACAGGACAACCCGCCATTGGGAGTCGATGCATTCGCACACCACCCATGGCCGAGGGTCCTGTTATACGCGTTCCCACCCCTGACATCTATCCTCCCACTGTTGGCACGAGTGAGGTCAGAGAGGCTAGAGTTAGTTATTGTAGCCCCAGACCGCCCGGAGCCCCGTGGTTTCCGGAACTGATGGAGATGTTGGTAGAGGGCCCATGGCCCATACCTCATCGACAAGATGCACTCTCTCAAGCCAGAGGCTTGGTGAGGGGGCCACCTATGATGGGGGGCCCCCTCATGGCCTGGTTACTGAGAGGGACTTGTTAGAACTCAGGGGTCTGACAGACGCGGTCATTCAGACCATTCAGGGTGCGCACGCGCAATCCACTGCAAAGGGATATGCGGCGCGCTGGCGAGTGTTTACACAGTGGTGTGAGGGACAGGACGTTGACCCAGTCTGCTGTCGGGTCGAAACGTTCTTGTGCTTCTTACAGTCGCTGTTTGACAAGGGATTGGCGGCGGGAACTATTAAAGTTTACGCGGGTGCCATCTCAGCTTGCCATGAGGGTTTTGCGACAACGACACTGTTCAGTCATTCGCTGGTTAAGCGTTTTTTGACTGGAGTGTGTAGGCTTAGACGCCCTCATAGGACACTAATGCCAAAATGGGACCTGTCGATTGTGCTAGAGGCTCTGTGCGTGCCCCCATTCGAACCCATTGACACTGTGTCGTTGCGTTTATTGTCTCTCAAGACGAGTCTACTCCTCGCCTTGACTACGGCTAAGCGAGTGAGTGATTTATGCGCTCTCTCGACACGGGCAGATTGTTTGATCATATCTGGTGACGAAACAAAAGCTGTGTTACGCCCTAACCCGGCTTTTAAGGTTAATCGTGTGTTTAGGGTTCAGAGCTGTGCACTGAGCGCCTTTTTTCCTCCTCCTCACGACGGAGAGAGGGAGAGGCGTTTACATTGTCTATGTCCGGTGCGCGCGTTGGCACAATATGTGAAGCGCACAGCAGGACTGAGATCTTCTCCCCAGCTTCTGATCTGCTACGGCGGCCAGAAAGCCGGGGCACCACTCTCGAAGCAGAGGCTGTCCCATTGGATTTGCGAGGCGATCAGCCTCGCATACGAATCGAAGGGGCAGCCCGTGCCGACTGGCATTCGGGCTCATTCCACCAGGGGCATGGCCGCATCAGTGGCCATTCTCAGGGGAGTGGGAGTGGAGGAGATATGTGAGGCGGCGTCTTGGTCGTCGCCATCACCTTTTGTACGGTATTACTTGAAAGATATTTCTTCCTCATCCTTTTCTCATTCTGTCCTCAGTTTTGCTGATGACTGATGTAGTGGGGAAGGCACTTGGATTACCCTGGTCATGGGGATTCTATTCAAGTGCTGTCAGGATGAATACGGATGTGCCTGGGGAGGGGACCCTCCTCCAGGACATGTTCCGTTAGATCAACAACCCTACGTGCTCACGTAAGGGCTAGATCAGTGGAGCAGACTCGGTGTGGGTTGGGCCAACTTTTTAAGGTTGTCTTGAACCAACATCAGTGGTCAGCTCCGGGTGCCGCTGAGATTGTTTTCTGACTAATAGTCTCAGTGGGGGTACATTTGGCCTCGCTCGCTCCGCCTAAACCAATAGGAGCAGAGCTCCCCTATGGGGCGGAGCTCCACGATATAGAACGCTAGTTATGGAGATAGACTCCAGTTCTATGAGTGGAGCGGAGCCCCATAGGGCTGCTGGCCCCCTTCGACTTGTTCAAACCCGGCTGTATTGTATGTTTGGGAGAATGAGGGAGCGAAGGACGCCCCTTTTATAGCACCCCAGGGCGGGCGCAGGCATTGAAAAATTCAGTCATTGGCTACTTTAGGTAGCGGGGTAAACCAATAGGAGCAGAGCTCCCCTATGGGGCTCCGCTCCGGCTCCACTCATAGAACTGGAGTCTATCTCTATAACTATCGTTATGTGTATGCTTTTGTCTGCCACTAGAGGGGGGTGTCTGCTCTGATATCTCAATCAATAGATCTCAGCAGGCTCTGGGAGGGACTATGGGGCACCCTCGACCTGCATTCCAATTACCCTAACCCTAACCCTAACCCTAACTCTAACCCTAATCCTAACCCTAACTCTAACCCTAACCCTAACCCTAAACAAACACTAACCAAATGTTAACCAAATGTTAACCAATTCGGAAATTCAACATCAGTTTGCAGGTCAACTGCGTCCTTAGTCTTTCCTTTAGGCTCCACCACATTCAACACACGTCTGACTCATCCAAACAGGTTGTTTTTCAAATGAAATGAGATGGGAACTCAGCCAAACGGGGGAATAAATGTTCACATGACAAAATAAGTTAGGCTATTTGAATTCATGGTGGTTGTAAGAGAAATAACAGTGTACGATATTATTGACTGAAGTAAGTTCAGGGTAAAGTCAAACTCATGATATGTTACAGATTATACATGGTAAATTACAAACAGACACTTTCAAGATTTCTCAGAGATGTTGCGTTCCATCTTCTCAACAGATGAATAAGTTCATGTGTAACGAATGCATCAGCCACCAGTTATGCAAATAATAGACAGGTTTTCAAGCAGATGTTTTCCTGTCTCTTTTTGCAGTGAGGGATGTTGTAAAAGATTGTGTCTAGTCATAGTACCATCAATGGTCACCAACCCTGGTTCTAAGGAGCTACACTCATAGAAAGAAATAGGTTGTTATTAAAGGGTTCTTTGGCTGTCCCTGTGTGAGAACCCTTTGAAGAAACCTTTTGGGTTCCATTTAGTATTTTCTGTGGAAAGGGTTCTACGTGTGGAAAGGGTTCTACGTGTGGAAAGGGTTCTACGTTTCTCTTACAGGGACACCCGAATAACCCTTTATGGTTCTAGGTAGCACCTTTTTTTCTAAGAATATAAAATGGTGTTAGCTAGCTTTTGTTCCTACCCACCACCACCACACTTGAATCAACTAATCAAGGTATCGGTATCGGTGAAGTCGTACACATATGAAAATATTTAGCCGGCATTTAGCAGACACTTTTACACAAAGCGACTTACAGTACAGTATGTTCGGAACTGAACCTGTGAGCTAAGCGTGGCCATAAAAACTAACGATGGCCATGAAAAAATCAGGTATGTCAGTACCAAGCTGGACCAAAGCCCACATCCTATAGCTCCTCAGGACCCATGGTTGGTGGGAACTGGTGGAGGCCTACATTCTTTCCCTGACATCACAAATCATGATTCATCACAATGAGAAAAACAACCAGGAGTTCCGGCCATCACCACTAGATGTCAGTCTAGAGATGTGCACATAAGGGCAACCTCCATGGAGGTCGACCCAAGCTACACTGGGAACCCTCATCTACAATACAAACCCTGTTTCACAGCCGTAATGAAGTGCAACTGGTAACCCACACAGCCTGCGTGACACAGGATTAACCTACTAGCCTCTTACCCCTGCTGTTGGCCCTCCTGTGCAAGTCATTTAGACAAATGTACTTTGGTCTGCTACTGTCGCTTTGGATAAACGTGTGTGCTCAGTGTCAAAATAAAATAAACATAAAAAAGCCAAAAATGCAATAGACAGAAAACGTCAAAACGTCATAGAACCTGATCGAGAGGTATGTGTAAATCATCACTCATGACACTGATGAAGGCTTGGGCCAAAAGGTTTGTCTACCAGTCCCTGAATGAAGTAAAGACTACTAAAAGAAACCTTGAATCTATTTTTTTGAGTGCAAAACAGTGACATTCTTTTGGTAAAACTTCAGTGATGGTCAGTGATTCCTGTGGCGTGTCCATCTTACCCACTAGGGGCACTAACCTCACAGACCAAGAACCATTCTGTCCATCTGTGTGGCCAATGATTCTGAACCGCCTCTCCTCATTCCCCCCCTTCCCACCCGCCCTCTCTCTCTCTCTCTCTCTCTCTCTCTCTCTCTCTCTCTCTCTCTCTCTCTCTCTCTCTCTCTCTCTCTCTCTCTCTCTCTGTCTATGTCTAGCAGGGTCTAGGACCATAAACATAAAGGCCAATTCCTCTCCCTCTGCCTGCCTGTATGTCTGTCTGTCTGCCTGTCTGTCAGTCTGTCTGTCTGTCTGTCTACCTGTATGTGTGCCTGCCTGTCTGTCTGTATACCTGTATGTCTGTCTGCCTGCCTGTATATGTGCCTGCTACCTGCATGTCTGTCTGCTTGTCTGTATGTGTGCCTGCCTGTCTGTCTGTATACCTGTATGTCTGTCTGTTTGTCTGTCTGCCTACCTATCTGTCTGTCTGTCTGTCTGCCTACCTGTCTGTCTGCCTACCTGTCTGTCTGAGCCTACCTGTTTGTCTGTCTGTCTGCC
Source organism: Nansenia antarctica (assembly GCF_963989245.1). Lineage (NCBI taxonomy): Eukaryota > Metazoa > Chordata > Actinopteri > Argentiniformes > Microstomatidae > Nansenia > Nansenia antarctica. Next base: position 6,769,170 of record NC_137684.1, read on the forward strand.
TACCTGTGTGTCTGTCTGCCTACCTGTTTGCCTGTCTGCCTACCTGTTTGTCTGCCTACCTGTCTGTCTGTGTCTACCTGTCAGTCTGTCTGTCTGTCTGTCTGTCTGTGTCTGTGCCTACCTGTTTGTTTGTCTGTCTCCAGCTTGGCCCAACAGAACAGAAATAAGCCACTCTCTCTCTGACCAGAATATAAACCAGTGACTCCAATAACATCAATTAATCATAAGGATGTTGTGTGGCAAATGAGCAATCCTCAATGATGCACAAACCTGTTCCCAGCTGCTAGCAGTCATAGCTGTGGCAGAACAATGCTTTCATTTTCTTGGGACGATTGCCAATGATTCAGTCTGTGTGAATGTGTAGCAGCACAGCTTTGTAAATCGTGATTAAAGTTGCATGACTGGTTGTGGGGAAGGGGGGGGAGACATTTGATGTTTCTGACGGGACTTAGTTAATTCAACCGTTCATCCTGCATCATAGTTCCGCTCGGGGTGCCAATCTTCTCCGGGTCGACATGGCCAGTGCAGAATAAAAACTGTTTATTCTTAAAAAAAGAAAAAAAAGGGGGAAAAAAGAAATCAGCAGCTCCATGCAGAGCAGCCAGAGTTTGGACAGGGGCCAGTGATTTCAAAAGTCCACTTTCACTGCTGAGAATGAGATCCATGTTTCTACAGCACTGCAAATAGTCATCTCAGAACCTCAATGTCAGCTGGGTGTCCTCTGCTAAGCTGACAGAACCTCATGTCGACAGCATCATTGCATATTAGGGAACTAAGTGCTTTAGAATATTATTCTCAGGTGGATGTGGTGTCCTATGCTGCTTATCAGTGAGGGCTGTCATGGCTTCTATGGCGGTCTAATGTTAGAAGGTTGGAGACGTTATTAACTACTCATTGTGGACTTCACTGAGAACATTTGGAAAATGACTATGGAATTGTTCCATATTCCGGCGCTGACTCTCTCTCTCTTTCTCTCTCTCTCTCTCTCCCTCTCTCTCTCTCTCTCTCTCTCTCTCTCTCTCTCTCTCTCTCTCTCTCACACACACACACACACACACACACACACACACATTCATACGCACGCACGCAAACACACACACACACGCAAAGACACACACACGCACGCGCGTGCGCACACACACACACACGCACATAAACATGTAGTGCGTGTAGTCCGTAGTGCGTCGTTGGACCACTTATCATCCCCGCGAGCCCTCTCGGTTCAGACATGCGCGAGGAGGGGGCCCGGGGAGGAGGGGGCCCGGGGAGGAGGGGGCCCGGGGAGAAGGGGGAGGTAAGGGGGAGGTAAGGGGCGGGTGTGGGTATATAATAGTTGACACTGAGAAGTTTTTGCCTGTCGCCTCATGGTTTTGGGACAGCTTCTCACACATCATCTGCACAGCCTCCACCAACTGGGAAACTAACTCACTCACCTGCAATCTCTCCAACCAAATAACGACCAACGTTTGACTACCTGCCATGGAGAACCAGCCAAGACACGGACACCGTTCAGTTTGCCACACCTGCAGCCGGAGAACGGAACACAGGAGAACCAAGGTAATCCGCGGAGAGACGGGACACTTACAGCCCGGCTCAGCTGACTGGGCTCTGCAGCGTAAAGCGAGACATGTTTGGTCACCAAAGTTATGACTTACTGAATAACGCGGGATAGGCGCTTTAGACTACTACACTCCTATGAACAGATTTTATTTTTATTTTGCAAATTTGGAAAACGGGACAATAAAAGAGATTATGTCAGAGGGGGGAAATCCGCTTGATGCAATGGGAATGTTGGAGTGCGCACACAGTGAGATTATTGTCACATTCTTGCGGTTTTGTGCGTATTTGAGGTAACTTGTCAGGAGGGCTATACGTTCCCTTTTTGTATTCCTTTCGCGTCTTGTTCGTGCGTCCCTTCCCTGAACTCAGAGCCACTAGCAGGCGCCGCTGCTGCCGCTAGGGGGCGGTATGTCTGCGGGTCAGGGCGCTGGTCCCAGGGTGAGCCGGGGGAGATATAATGCTGAGTATGGGAATCGGGCTAGTTGACTATTGAATAGCCTGTCTTGCAACTTGTTGAGCGGTTGTGTAACAGTGAGACATCAGAGATAGGGTCGCTTTCCCCCCCCCGGAATAAGCAGTTCTTCTAGGTGCAATAGGGTGATAGCCGTTGATGACTGTGGGAGATAACTCAAGTGCAAAGTTGCACAGAATGACCCGTTTTTGCTGCCAGTTAACTGTATCAGTAAGAATATCACTAGTATTGCAAATCATTTCGGAGACTTATAGCACACAGGTTATAAAGGTATGTAGCCTAATAGCCCTGCCCCTATGAGCCTGACATGACATAATCCTATTGATTGATAAGCCCAGCTATGACTTTTGAGCTTTGATGAAGGAATGTTTGGCTGTTTTAGGCCTACATATATATATATATATATAACTGGTGGGCTGTATCTCCGTGTTTGAAACAAGACAGGGGGGCAGAGGTGGGGGGGACTCCACAGGTTATTGAGCTTCTCATGCACATTACATATTTGATATGATATCCTGTTATAATCTACCATGTATGTCATGAGTCCTAACACTATTACAACACTGTCAGTATGTAGACATCGCATGGCTGATTGTGTGTGTTGGTGCTCCCAGGTGAAGCAGATGTCCGGGTCCAGCGGGGTGCTGGTGCTGGCCCTGGCCTGGCTGTGCTGGGTGGACCTGGCCCAGGCGGAGACGCTCTGCGGCGGGGAGCTGGTGGACGCGCTGCAGTTCGTCTGTGAGGACAGAGGCTTCTACTTCAGTACGGTTACATTATTATATCTATATATTATTATTATTATAGACAGAGGGTTCTACTTCAGTACGGTTACATTATTCCCTTTCTACCGCTGTTTCTTTTTTAACAGTTTTCATGTCTTTCGCATCTGCTTGCATGTGCACCGTGTGTGTATGTGGTATTTTATCTCTCTCTCTCTCACACACACACACGTACGCACGCAAACGACGCGCACACACACACACACACACACACACACACACACACACTCACGCACGCACGCACACACACACGCGCGCGCACACTTGCTAATAGCCAGCTGTGCCTTGGCGCTGACGCGTCTGAAGGAGACCCCGGCCCTCTCCCAGTGCTGAGTGCCGCTGAGGTCCGTACCTCTGATTGCATATGAAAAGGCGGCGAGCAGCGGAGGCACACACGACTCAATGCAACACAATGGCCCGCTTGTTTACCAGCACATTCCGCTGGGGGAAAGTAACAGCACCCAGGAGGCAAAGCAGTCACCTCTCGCCACCAATGTTCCCAGGCTAGGCGACCACACTGGTGATTAAGGAAGAAAGACACACAAAAAAAGAAATAGTTTGATGTATCATTTGATTGGGACAGGATTTATTGATGGGTTTTGGAAGTGACATGGTTGTTAGTAGTAGTAGTAGTAGTAGTAGTAGTAGTAGTAGTAGTAGTAGTAGTAGTAGTAGTAGTAGTAGTAGTAGTAGTAGTAGTAGTAGTAGTAGTAGTAGTAGTAGTAGTAGTAGTAGTAGTAGCAGCAGCAGCAGCAGCAGTAGTAGTAGTAGTAGTAGTAGTAGTAGTAGTAGTAGTAGTAGTAGTAGTAGTAGTAGTAGTAGTAGTAGTAGTCGTAGTCGTAGTCGTAGTCGTCGTCGTTGTGGTTGTTGTGTTGTTATAGTGGCCTAGTTGACATACTAGTAACCTTAACTTGCATCCTATTGCAACAAATAACAGCAGTCTAGTTATTCTTGTTTACAAACTAGCATGGTGTTTGTGAAAGAGTATCACCTTTAGAGTAATTTATTGTTGAATCATTATTTAAACAACTGGGAAGTTGTATTTTATTTTCATTATTTTTAACATGGAGGATGGCTGTGACACTCCATATCAGTTTGTGGAATTGAAGTTGACCTCTCTCACCCTTCCTCCCTCCCACTCTCCCTCCCTCCCTCACCAGCAGACAGGAAACAAAAGGTGGACAACCTAACTTTTTAAATATTTGTCATCTCCCACCCACTGGCATTGACAAACAGTCGGGTTCTTTGTGTGCAGCTTGCCACGGAAGCCTCTCTACCCAGAGAGATCATTATCCAATTTGGGCCAACATAGATGGGTCTCCCCCCCCTCGTCCTCCTCCTCCTCTCCTCTCCTCTCCTCCTCCCCCTGTTTCAGCCTCTCTTTCTCTCTCATGTTCCTCTTCCTGCAATCAAATCTGGCCTGCCTTCTCATGGGATTCCTCCAACATTGTGTGGGGTGAAGGACTTCAAACAAGGCCTTTATTGATTGTGGGCACGGCTCCCCTGTGCAACGTCTTAACCCTCACTCTACCCTTCACTCTCTCCTCCTTCCCCTCCGTCTCCCACTCTCTCTCTTTCTCTCTCGCTCTGTGTGTCTCTCTCTCTCATGTTCTGCCTCTTTTGCATTCTCTATCTCTGTCTTTGACCACCCCCACACACTCTCAGTTTCTGTTAGTTCATCTCTCTGCTTTCTCTAGCTTTCCCTCTCTCTTTATTTTCCCCTTTCTTTCTCTCTCTCTCTCTCTCTCTCTCTCTCTCTCTCTCTCTCTCTCTCTCTCTCTCTCTCTCTCTCTCTCTCTCTCCCCCTCTCTCTCTCGGTATCACTCTGTCAGCCCCTCCTCCCCACTTCTGTTAGATGTCTGTCGACTCACCTTTCTCTCTCTCTCTCTCTCTCTCTCTCTCTCTCTCTCTCTCTCTCTCTCTCTCTCTCTCTCTCTTTATCTTCCTGCTGAGTTGGCAAGGCACAAGGTCAAAGGATAGCATCCATTTTGTGTATCTACTAGCTTGGCTGTGTGTGTGTGTGTGTGTGTGTGTGTGTGTGTGTGTGTCTAACTAACTCAATGTCCTGCTATCTCACATAGTGAGTGAGGCATGTTTGCCCATGTATGTATTAATAACAGGACTTCAGATGCAACCACAGTCAAACAACAACCACCCCCCCCACACACACACACACACACAACAACAACAACAACAACAACAACAACAACAACAACAAGGATTTCCATCCACAACTGCCACTAACACTTCTATCTGTATTAGCTTCCATGGTGTGTTAGTGTAAACAACGACTTAAGGCCTCGTTCTGTGGCTTTCCCTAACAGTCTCTCTCTCTCTCTCTCTTCTCCTCCTCCCCCCTCCTTATCTCCTCAGGTAGGCCTACGAGCAGGTCCAGCAGTCGGCGCTCTCAGAACCGTGGGATCGTGGAGGAGTGTTGCTTCCGTAGCTGCGACCTGAACCTGTTGGAGCAGTACTGCGCCAAGCCGGCCAAGTCGGAGCGGGACGTGTCGGCCACCTCCCTACAGGGTCCTGTGATGCCCGTACTCAAACAGGTAAGCCCCCCCCCCCCCCAAGAACCCCCCCGAACCCTCCCTGCCCCCCTCATACATACAAACAAACAACTACTCCTGCTGCACACCTGAAACCGTACCTGTCTCCTGCCCTCTGTCTCCCTATCTACCCCTACATCTCCCCTGCCCCTCCCCCCCTCCTTCACCTCCACCTCCGTGCCTTGTGTGCTGAACCCTTATGCCCCTCTCTCCCCCCCCCCCCCCACCTCCACCTCCACCTCTACCTGTGGGGGCAGAGACAACAACATGGGAGGATTTTATCTTGTAAATCCCATACAAACTGCTGACCACAGTGGAACATAAATGGCATGACGGGTACAGTACAGTACGTGTTCCTACTGGTGGTAGGGTACAGGACAGGGTCAAGCACATTGTGTGTGTCTGTGTTATGCGTGTGTGTGTGTGTGTGCGTGTGTGTGTGGCTGGCTGGCTGGCTGGCTGAGCTTGTGAGAAAGTGAGAAAGTAAGGATTGTTGTTGTGACATGTAACACTCTCTACTCTGAGGGACTAAATTCAAACAAAACAGTGTGTTCTGGTAGTCACGGTGACGGGAACACCAGATGCCCCCTGAGACAGGCATACATTTGGAGTCCTAAACCCCCCCCCCCAAAAAAACAACAAAAAAAACATCCCAGTCTTGAGAATCACTCGACTGATGTCGCAAACATGACAAAAAAGAAAAAGAGACTTCAAGCTTTTTTTTCCGTTTTGACCTGCAGCCAGACCAGGAGTGCTACCAAAAACAATACTGCTTAAAACACAACAGAACTATTGTGTAGAGACACACATTCTTTCCCATCGTTGATAAGAGCGCTTGCATGAGTAATGTCGCGTAGTAGTACACACAGGTGTGTCGGGTGTGTGTGTTGGGACATATCCGCGCCGTTGGCAGATACAACTGTTAGCCACAGCCAAGCCAAGCTGCTCCGAGTCTCTCTGTGAGTCTGTTAGCCACAGCCAAGCCAAGCTGCTCCGAGTCTCTCTGTGAGTCTGTTAGCCACAGCCAAGCCAAGCTGCTCTGAGTCTCTCTGTGAGTCTGCCGGGCGTCCGCGCCGAGCCCAGCTGTTTACAGGGTGTAGAGTGGCCCTGCTGTGAATGAGACAGATAAACACCACCATTAGTGTGTGTGTGTGTGTGTGTGTGTGTGTGTGTGTGTGTGTGTGTGTGTGTGTGCGCATGCGTGTGTGCGTGTGAGTGAGAGTGTGTGTGTGTGTGTGTGTGTGTGTTTGTTTTTGAGAGTAGGACATTCACACAGAGAGAGAGAGAACCATCAAAGTGGCAGGACCAAAACAAGCCATTCAGGAGAAGCACTACTCACGCATAAATCCGCAACCCCCCCCCCCCCCCCCGCCTCCCTCCCTTCCCTTTTAGCTTTGGAGATTGTCTCAGAGCACACTGTTTGGAGCGTGTTTATTGGCCGGGAATAGTTGTTTTCAACCTAGAATGTGTTGATGCGTAGATGTAATGCGTGTGTGACCGTAGGGGGGTTGGGGGTTAACTAAACAATGGCTGCTCTCTCGTATGTATATGAAGGGAGTGTCCAAGCTGGGCGCTCACAGAACATGTTGACAGTATCGCTCAGTCTTGTCCAGAGAAAGAAAGAACGATAGATAGATGGATGGATAGATAGATAGATAGACAGATAGATAGACAGATAGACAGATAGACATATAGACAGATAGACAGATAGACATATAGACATATAGACATATAGACAGATAGACAGATAGACAGATAGACATATAGACATATAGACAGATAGACATATAGACATATAGACATATAGACATATAGACAGATAGACAGATAGACATATAGACATATAGACATATAGACATATAGACAGATAGACAGATAGACAGATAGACAGATAGACATATAGACATATAGACATATAGACATATAGACAGATAGACAGATAGACAGATAGACAGATAGACATATAGACATATAGACAGATAGACAGATAGACAGATAGACAGATAGACATATAGACATATAGACATATAGACATATAGACAGATAGACAGATAGACAGATAGACAGATAGACATATAGACAGATAGACAGATAGACAGATAGACAGATAGACATATAGACATATAGACATATAGACAGATAGACAGATAGACAGATAGACATATAGACATATAGACATATAGACAGATAGACAGATAGACAGATAGACAGATAGACAGATAGACAGATAGACAGATAGACATATAGACAGATAGACAGATAGACAGATAGACAGATAGACAGATAGACAGATAGACAGATAGACAGATAGACATATAGACAGATAGACAGATAGACAGATAGACAGATAGACAGATAGACAGATAGACAGATAGACAGATAGACAGATAGACAGATAGACATATAGACATATAGACAGATAGACAGATAGACAGATAGACATATAGACATATAGACAGATAGACAGATAGACAGATAGACAGATAGACATATAGACAGATAGACAGATAGACAGATAGACATATAGACAGATAGACAGATAGACAGATAGACATATAGACATATAGACATATAGACAGATAGACATATAGACAGATAGACAGATAGACATATAGACATATAGACAGATAGACATATAGACAGATAGACAGATAGACAGATAGACATATAGACATATAGACATATAGACAGATAGACAGATAGACATATAGACAGATAGACAGATAGACAGATAGACATATAGACATATAGACAGATAGACAGATAGACAGATAGACAGATAGACATATAGACATATAGACAGATAGACAGATAGACAGATAGACAGATAGACATATAGACAGATAGACAGATAGACAGATAGACAGATAGACAGATAGACAGATACTTTATTGATCCCCGAGGGGACATTCAGGTTTTACAGCAGCTCAGGCCACAAAACAACAACAAAATAAAGTGCTAATTGAATAATAGGCTAAAATAAAAAATATAGATACAAATACAAAATAAAGATGCAGATAGATGCAGTGTATAGAATCTCCCTATGTATTTCAGTGTTTAAAAAAAAATCACATCACTCATTTCCATAAGACAATTATTCTATTTCCACACAATTACTATGTCATTAACAACGAATGTATCGACAGATGTACTGACACCCTTTTCTCTTCTTCTTCTCTTTTTCTCTCTCTTTTCCCTCTCTCCATCCCTCGCGCCACCATAGGACGTCCCCAGAAAACAGCACGTGACCGGGAAGTATTCCAAATACGAGGTATGGCAGCGGAAGGCGGCCCAGAGGCTCCGGAGGGGCGTTCCCGCCATCCTGAGGGCCCGAAAGTTCCGGAGGCAGGCGGAAAAAATCAAGGCCCAGGAACAGACGATGTTCCACAGGCCCCTGATCACCCTGCCCAGCAAGCTGCCCCCGGTCCTGCTGGCCCCCACGGACCACTACGTCAGCCATAAATGAACCCCAGCACACCACAGCCACCAGCCCTTTGCACAGACAAGAGATTGGAGGGAGAAAAAAAGACTAGGGGATTATAGCTTTGGCTCTGACGTCACTACTGTGGCAGTCCTCTTTGACCTTTGACCCTGCCCTGTCCGAGCCCACCCCCCCGTCCCTGTCCCCCCGCCCACCCCCCCCCACACCCCCGAAACCCAACCCCCCCACCCCCCCCCCCCCCCGCCCTCATCTACTACTTCTTGACCCCCTGCCCCCCCCCCACACACCCCAACCCTAACCCTCCCTGACACTCAAACATGCGTTCACATTCTTCCTGTTCTCGACTCTCTCGCTCTCTCTCTTTCATTCACCGACACAAAAGGCACAAACACAAACGATGAACAAAAAGTTAACAATTAGGCTGAATGCAATTCAGGTGGATCCTTAAATACAAAAAAAAAGAGAAAAGAAAAGGATGAAAAGAAGATGAAAGAGATCTGTGGCTTGCAAGTGTCAAGAGGACACCCAGCGGAATGTTTTTTGTCCTTACGGAAGACAACAGAACGTGAAGATGAACGGCTTGCATGAAAGAATCCATTCCACAACGCTTTTCCTGAGGCAAAAAATAATCTCTCTGTTAGTCCTTTTTCTTATTAGTTTGCACCTCTAGCTATAAAGGGACATCCACACTGTAAGGAATTATTTTGTAAAATTAGATTCCTGTTCCAGCACCTTTTAATCACAAACAAAAAGCAGAAAAGAGTCTGCAAAATTGCACATCGCCACGGATTACGTCAAAGTAAAGAAAAAAAAAGGCACTATTTTTTTATGAACAATGAACGTGTAGCTTAAAAAAATGTCATGGTGCTAGCTTTGGGAATGGACTCAAAGAAGAAGAGGTTGAAAAGCACGTTTTTTTCTTTGAATGAATATTAAAACTTTCCGTTTTAAGGAAAGTGTGACTTAAAAAAAAAATTAAAAAAAGAGAATAAAGGCTGCGGAGGGGGGGGGGGGGGGTTCCTGGCTGTGGCAGTTGGAAAAGGGGGACGTGTCACTGAGGCAGCCGAGGGCCGCGCTAGCGTCATGGCTAACAGCGCGCGCTAAACCGCCGTTAACCGGTGGAGCTGGAGGTAAGGGGGACCTGAGACCCACTCCCTGCTCTCTCTCCCTCCGAGGACCGTGGAGACGGGGCGCAGCGCGGTGACATAAACGGGATACCATGGACAGCCTGGATTGGGACTTAAGTACTTAACTTCCTGTTCTGGGACAGTACTTCCTGTTTTGCCGTGGCTGTGTAGAACCCTGGCCTGCTCTGACAGGAAGTGACATGTTATGGACATGGAGCGAGTGGGATAATGATGATTATATTA
>NC_137684.1:6794341-6804341 GCF_963989245.1 Nansenia antarctica
GTTCTGGGACTCTGTTCACAAACACAAGCAGAGCCACCTATTAGACTAAACCAAATGATAAGAAAACAAAAAGAAAAGTATCTGACACATTAGCAAGAATCAACCAAAGACCAGAGCAATGAGGAATGCTATTTAGAGAATACAGAGTGGCAGAATACCTGAGTACTGTGACAGACCCAAAGCTAAGGAAATCCTTCACTATGTACAGACTCAGTGAACACAACCTGGCCATCGAGAAAGGCCGCCACAGGCAGACCTGGCTCCCAAGAAAGACGGACTGTGCACCCACTGCACACAAAATTAGGTGGAAACAGAGCTGCACTTTTTAACCACCTGCCAGCTGTACAAAGAAATCAGAGACACGTACTTCCCACTGATCACAAACACCCAAAAAAACTTTGAAGACTTGACCAATGTCGAAAAACTGCCATATCTGCTGGGTGAAGTAAAACAATGTCCAAACACAGCAGCAAGATGTGTTAGCTGCTGTGATAGAAAAAGGACATTCAACGGGATAAAACCACCATAAGACTTTAAATAAGTTGACTCGTTTCTTTATTCTAGTCTACCTTTAATTGTATGTACATTAATGTACGTTACATTAGTTTAGTTTTAGTTTGAGTTGTTATCTTCACACTTGCTTTGGCAATGTAAACATATGTTTCCCATGCCAATAAAGCCCTTTGAATTTAAATTGAAAAAATTGAGAGTGAGAGAGGATAGAGAGAGAGAGAGAGAGAGAGAGAGAGAGAGAGAGAGAGAGAGAGGGAGAGAGAGAGAGAGAGAGAGAGAGAGAGAGAGAGAGAGAGAGAGAGAGAGAGAGAGAGAGAGAGAGAGAGAGAGAGAGAGAGAGGGGGGGGGGGGATGTGATCGAGCGGTGTCTGGCATCGGACACAAGAACGCGCGTCTCTCGTTCTTTCACAACCGTGGTATTGTCTAGATGATGCAGTGTGAAGGAAAGAGATAAAAGGAGGTGAAACAAATAAAAAGCAAGAGACAGGCGATGAGGACGGCTCTGGGTCAAAGTTCAACGCGGGGCTCACGTTACATTAGGGAGCAAAAAGTGTAGTCATGAAAGGTTTGTATTGAAGCCTTTCAGTGGTGCAGGTGACCTAACATGGGATGAGGTCATTTGATAATTACATTGTCATGGTCGACCAGTGACGGTGCCTGACTCGCTTCAGAATGTCAAACTGACCAATGGGATCATCCCCCTGCGTGAGACAGTAGATGTGACATCCTGTTTTGCGTGTCAGTTGAACATTTGTAACCTGATCACACTCAGCTCTCAAAGGAGGGTTATGAATACAATATCACAGTGTGACATCAATGTAGTGTGTGTCTGTGTGTGCGAGTGTGTGTATGCATTTGTGTGTGTGTGTGTGTGTGTGTGTGTGTGTGTGTGTGTGTGTGTGTATGCATGTGCGTGTGTGTGTGTGGCCTCGCACATGCTCGTGTGTGCGCGCGGGTGTTTTCCCACATGCGTGTGTGTTTGTGCAAGTGTGTTTTCACCAGCGTGTGTGTGTGTGCGTGCATGCAAATGCATGTGTGTGTGTGTTTACATGTGTGAGTGTGTGTGTGTGTGTAACTATATATGTGTGTGAGAAAGACCGACTCCTGAGAGGTAAACAGGTATTATCCCTGTCCGCCCGCCCGCACTCCCGTGGTTTGCTCGCCAGACAGACTGTACGCACGCTGAGGCGGCCAGGTTGATAATTGCCGGCGCGGAGAGAGAGAGAGGCGTTACCAAGTTAGCCGTGTTATTAGCGTTAGCGAGAGTTAGCCTTGTGTTGCTCAGGCTGGTTAGACCAGGGAGAGGCCCTGCCAGACACAGTAAAGCTCTCCTCTAAGCCCCTTTTCTGTGGTCATCAACTCTGACTGCTCACACTCATCACTACATTGACATTTTTCACATTTTTACCCATTTTAGAAGACGCTTTTATCTGAAGAGACTTACAGTTAGAGATTACAGGGACAGTCTCATACTTACTCTCTCTGGAGTAATTTAGGAGTCGCTGTCGTCCTTTACGCTGTACGTTCTTCACAGCGCCTCGGTTTGCCGTTGTTTCTGAAAACCTTATCGCAAAGTCCGAAAGCAGCGTCGCAAGAAAACATCGAAATGAATACCAGTGTGGCAGTATAAATATGAATCAGTGAGAAAAAAGGGAAAACTTTTAGTTTCCCTTAAAATGTCATACAAATTGTGAGGATTTTCCCTTCATGTAACTTTGTTACTTTATACTTTCCGGTTTAATAAATGTTTGTGGCAGTGATAAGACCAATGTACTGTATTTCCAGTGCTTGTTGACCTTGGCATGCCTGTGTTCCTGAGCCCCTGCTGCAGCCTGGTGAATAGACTGACACCTGCAGCCTTCAGCAACTCTACACAATAAGGCCAGCTCACCGCAGCTCGCTGCACAGCTGTGGAGGCTGGCGGAGGTAAAAATCGGAGGACGCGCTCATTGTAAGCCATGGGACGGAATTTGGAATGGTGTCAAACCTCATTGCAAGGCATGGAACGGAATGAGGAATGGTATCTTGATAACTTGATAATCCATTCCATGAATTACTAGGAGCGTGTCCTCCGATTTCTACCTCCACCAGCCTCCCCTTGATGCACAGGGAGGGTACACAGTAGGGTTCTGTTGATGTCAAGCTCAGGACAAGCTGTACCTGTTTCTGTTCACCTGGGATTGCTCTCACACCTGTGACTGTTTTAATAGAAAGTGTGTGTGCCGTGCGCGGTGTGTGTGTGTGTCTGTGTGTGCGTGCGTGGTGTGTGTGTGTGTGTGTGTGTGTGTCTGTGTGTGTAACTACATGGTGCGTGCGTGGCGTGTGTGTGTGTGTGCATGTGTGGTGTGTGTGTATGTGTGTGTGCGTGTGTGTGTGAGTGTGATTTCCAGGGTCAGAGTGATATGGCATGCCCAGCTGTGCTCCAGTTCACTGCACAGTACAGGAGGTGACCTGGCAGAGATGCAGTGTTCACTTCAGTTCAGCCTCTTCAGGGAACCTACTCTATTCACTAACAAGGAACTGTATGTTGAGCTCCTCAGACAGACATATAAAGAGACAGACAGAGAGACAGACAGACAGACAGAGGGACAGACGGACAGACAGACAGAGGGACAGACAGACACAAAGACAGAGGGACAGACAGACACACACAGACAGACTGACAGACACAGACAGACAGACATACAGACAGACACAGACAGACAACATAATATGTTGTCTGTCTGTGTCTGTCTGTATGTCGGTCTGTGTTATATTATAAGGAGACAGACAGACAGAGGGATAGATGGACAGACAGACAGTCAGGCTGGCAGGCAAACAAAGGGACAGACAGACATATAGAGAGACAGACAGACAGACAGACAGACAAAGGGATAGACAGACAAAGGGACAAACGGACAGAGGGACAGAGAGACAGACAGACATATAGACAGACAGACAGACAGACAGACATATGAAGATACAGACAGACACACACACACACACAGACATACAGACATATAGAGAGACAGACACATCACACTGTTGCAGTTGTTTAAACTGTCGCTTACAAAGTGCTTTTGTATCTCATTTTACAACTTTGTGGTAATGGAGAAAAGCTCATTGTAATGCATAGAATGGAATGTCCCCATTACAATGAGCTTATCCTCCGAGAGATAGGCAGACAGTCGGACAGAGAGACAGACAGACAGACAGAGGGATAGAGGCTCAGACAGACAGGCCGACAGACAGATAAATGGACAGACAGACAGACAGACAGAGGGATAGAGGGACCGACAGACATGCCGACAGACAGACAGACAGAGGGACATACAGACAGACATATAAAGAGACAGACAGACAGACAGACAGAGGGACAGACAGAGGGACAGATTGACAGACAGACAGACAGATGGACAGAGGGACAGACTGACAGACAGACAGACATACATACAGATGGACAGACGGACAAACAGACAGACGGACAGACGGACATATAGAGAGATAGAGAGACAGACAGACAGAGGGATAGAGGGACCGACAGACAGGCCGACAGACAGGCCGACAGACAGACACACAGACAGACAGACAGAGGGATAGAGGGACAGACAGACAGACACACAGACAGACAAACACACAGACAGACAGACAGACACACAGACAGACAGACAGACAGACACACAGACAGACACACAGACAGACAGACAGACAGACAGACAGACACACAGACACACAGACAGACAGACAGACACACAGACAGACAGACAGACAGACACACAGACAGACACACAGACAGACACACAGACAGACAGACAGACAGACAGACACACAGACAGACAGACACACACACACACACACAGACAGACAGACAGACAGACAGACACACAGACAGACACACAGACAGACAGACACACAGACAGACAGACAGACAGACACACAGACAGACAGACACACAGACAGACAGACAGACACACAGACAGACACACAGACAGACAGACAGACAGACAGACACACAGACAGACACACAGACGTTCTCCTCCAGTCCTGTGGTGATGGAGGACGGCTCATTGTAATGCAGAGAATGGAATGAGGAATGGTATCAAACACACATGTCCCCAATACAATGAGCTCATCCTCCGATGTCTACCTCCCCTGGCCTCCCCTGGCCTCCCCTGGCCTCCCCTGGCCTCCCCTGGCCTTGTGGGAACGCTGGGCTCCCCACTCATACACACCCTCCAGGATTGATTTGTCATCATGACAGCAGCACAATTGGAAAATACGTCACCATGAAAAACCAAAAATATGAAACTGTGAAAACATTCACATATGATATGCCATACTAGTTTAACATTTTTTCCAGATTTATAACCGCTGGTAAATGATTAATTACAACAAAACACTATTTTCAGGCTGAAATATGAAGAGAAGCTATTATTCAAAACATATTTATCTTGCATAAGTGAGGGTGTGTGTGTGTGTGTGTGTGTGTGTGTGTGTGTGTGTGTGTGTGTGTGTGTGTGTGTGTGTGTGTGTCTGTGGGGATGGGGGGGAGGGGGGGGGGGCGGGGAATTGGGCGGATGGGGGGTGGGTGGGTGGGGGGGGGGGTCTATCCAGAGGTTGGCAAACAAAACAAAAGCGCAAGCAAAACAGCCTTGGAGAACATTTGTAGCTTTATCAATAAAGATGTTCCTTCTGTGAAAATAGACATGGCCGCCAAGCAAAATATGGCCTGGGATCCTGAGCCCGTTGTTGTCAGTTTCCTGCCAGCACACTCACTTCTAGGAAACTGTCGAGCCGCCATGGGGACATACTGTAGATGACGCTATGGGGGGTGGGGTGGGGTGAGTGGGTGGGTGGTTGGGTGGGTGGTTTGTCTGTGGGGAGGGGGGGGAGTTACTCATCTCCTCTCCCACCTGTCCCGTCCCCCCCTCCCCCCTTTCACATTCCAAAGGTGTCACCTGCTGGTCACTCCCGCCACCCGCCCCCCCCCTCACCCCGTCCAGACCAACATTCCACTGGGGGTTCCAGGGGTTCTGGGAGTGTCATAATTGGGGGGGTGGGATGAGGGGGGGGGGTGATCCTATGTGTCAGTGTTGAGGGGTTGTGATCCAGAACGAAGGGGAAGAACTGTGGAAAAACAGGGAGATTAGAGAAAGGAATGGTGAGCATTCAGTTTTATTCAATTTATTAATAGAACATGCTGGAGAAGTGTGTGTGTGTGTGGGGGGGGGGTGTGTGTGTGTGTGTGTGTGTGTGGTGTGTGGTGTGTGTGTGTGTGTGTTCTGTGTAACAGGTGCCAAGCATAACAGTATAGAGGAGAAAAACATGGTGGGTGAGCTCATAGCTATGCTTCCCACTCACGCTCTGTCACAAACAACAATGATAATGTGCATCCGTGAGTGTGTGTACGTGTAAATGTGTATGTGTGTGTGTGTGGGTATGTGCATATGAGTATCTGTCTGTCTGTGTGTGTGTGTGTATGTACATGCCAGTGTGTGTGTGTGTGTGTGTGTGTGCGTGTGTGTGTGTGTGTGTGTGTGTGTACATACCAGTGTGTGTGTGTGTGTGTGTGTGTGCACATGCCTGTGTGTGTGTGTGTGTGTGTGTGTGTGTGTGTGTGTGTGTGTGTGTGTGTACAGGCCAATGTGTGTGTGTGTGTGTGTGTGTGTGTGTGTGTGTGTGCATGCCAGTGTGTGTGTGTGTGTGTGTGTGTGTGTGTGTGTGCATGTGTGTGTGTGTGTGTGTGTGTGTGAGTGTGTGTATGTGTATGTGTGTGTGTGTACATGACAGTGTGTGTGTGTGTGTGTGTGTGTGTGTGTACATGTCAGTGTGTGTGTGTCTGTGTGTGTGTGTGTGTGTGTGTGTGTGTGTGTGTGTGTGTGAGTAAGCATTACTGGCAAGTGTATGATACATGTGTTTGTTCCCAGAAGCAGCCATACATTCCATGGAAACAGAAGGAGGGCTCGGACTGTCTCTCTCCAACATGTGTGTTTTACATTACAACATTAATGACCCACCACACACGCTAATAGGAATCTGGAAAGGAAAATCTGAGAAAGACTTGAGATAAACACGAGCCGTGACATTTTTTAATGGATATTCTACTATGTGTGCTTACAGGGAGACTAGATAAGGATATTCTACAATGTGTGCTTACAGGGAGACTAGCGGTGGTAGAAATCAGAGGACGGGGCTCAGAGCAATGCATGGAACGGAATAAGAATCCGGTGACCGTTCCCTGTTCCCTACTCTATCCATGCATTACAACGAGCCTGAACATGTGTGTTTGATCCATCCATCCCTCCATCCCTCCCTCCATCCCTCCCTCCCTCCCTCCATCCCTCCCTACCTCCCTCCCTCCATCCCTCCCTCCCTCCCTCCCTCCCTCCATCCCTCCCTCCCTACCTCCCTCCCTACCTCCCTCCCTACCACCCTCCCTCCCTCCATCCCTCCCTCCCTCCCTCCCTCCCTACCTCCCTCCCTCTCACCCTCCCTACCTCCCTCCCTCCCTCCCTCCCTCTCTCCCTCCCTCCCTACCTCCCTCCCTCTCTCCCTCCCTCCATCCCTACCTCCCTCCCTACCTACCTCCCTCCCTCCCTCCCTCCCTCTCTCCCTACCTCCCTCCCTACCTACCTCCCTCCCTCTCTCCCTACCTCCCTCCCTACCTACCTACCTCCCTCCCTCCCTCTCTCCCTCCCTCCCTCCCTCCCTCTCTCCCTACCTCCCTCCCTCCCTCCCTACCTCCCTCCCTACCTCCCTCCCTACCTACCTACCTCCCTCCCTCCCTCCCTACCTACCTACCTCCCTCCCTCTCTCTCTCCCTCCCTCCCTCCCTCCCTCCCTCCCTCTCTCCCTACCTCCCTCCCTCTCTCCCTACCTCCCTCCCTCCCTCCCTCTCTCCCTCCCTCCCTACCTCCCTCCCTCCCTCCCTCCCTACCTCCCTCCCTACCTCCCTCCCTCCCTCCCTCTCTCCCTCCCTCCCTCCCTCCCTCCCTCCCTCCCTCTCTCCCTCCCTCCCTCCCTCCCTCCCTACCTCCCTCCCTACCTCCCTCCCTCCCTCTCTCCCTCCCTCCCTCCCTCCCTCCCTCCCTCCCTCCCTCTCTCCCTCCCTCCCTCTCTCCCTCCCTCCCTCCCTCTCTCCCTCTCTCCCTCCCTCCCTCCCTCCCTCCCTCCCTCCCTCTCTCCCTCCCTCCCTCCCTCCCTCCCTCCCTCTCTCCCTCTCTCTCTCCCTCCCTCCCTCCCTCTCTCCCTCCCTCCCTCTCTCCCTCTCTCTCTCCCTACCTCCCTCCCTCCCTCCCTCTCTCCCTCCCTCCCTACCTCCCTCCCTCCCTCTCTCCCTCCCTCCCTCCCTCCCTCCCTCCCTCTCTCCCTCCCTCCCTCTCTCCCTCCCTCCCTCCCTCTCTCCCTCTCTCCCTCCCTCCCTCCCTCCCTCCCTCCCTCCCTCTCTCCCTCCCTCCCTCCCTCCCTCCCTCTCTCCCTCCCTCCCTCTCTCCCTCCCTCCCTCCCTCTCTCCCTCTCTCCCTCTCTCCCTCTCTCCCTCCCTCCCTCCCTCCCTCCCTCCCTCCCTCTCTCCCTCCCTCTCTCCCTCCCTCCCTCTCTCCCTCTCTCTCTCCCTACCTCCCTCCCTCCCTCCCTCTCTCCCTCCCTCCCTACCTCCCTCCCTCCCTCTCTCCCTCCCTCCCTCCCTCCCTCCCTCCCTCTCTCCCTCCCTCCCTCTCTCCCTCCCTCCCTCCCTCTCTCCCTCTCTCCCTCCCTCCCTCCCTCCCTCCCTCCCTCCCTCTCTCCCTCCCTCCCTCCCTCCCTCCCTCCCTCCCTCTCTCCCTCTCTCCCTCCCTCCATCCCTCATTCCATTCCATGCATAACAATGAGCAACATCCGTCAACGTCTACCTCCACCAGCCAGCCTTCCCAGATGTGGTCCATAAGCCTGCAGGATGTGGTGCTTTATTACAAGGAGACGCACCATCGCGGTTCACATCCCACTCGGCTCAGTTCAAGTTAGGTTCAGGTTAGTTCGGGTTCAGGCGAGGTGAGTGTTGAGGTTAGGATTAGGGTTAAGGTGAGTGTTGAGGTTAGGATTAGGGTTAAGGTGAGTGTTGAGGTTGGGATTAGGGTTAGGATTTAGGGTCGTCCCAAGGATCAGAAGCAAAACACACCTCTCCCTCACTCCATACATCATCTCACTCCTTTTCAAACACATGCCTCCCTCCCTCCCTCCTTCCCTCTCCCTCACTCCCTGCCTCCCTCCCTGTCTGCCTCTCTGCCTGCATCCCTCCATCCCTCCCTCCCTCTCTCCCTCTCTCCCTTCCTCCTTCCCTCCCTCCATCCCTCCCTCCTTCCCACTCTCTCTCCCTTCCTCCTTCCCTCCCTCCATCCCTCCCTCCCCTCCCCTCTCTCCCTCCTTCCCACTCTCTCTCACTCCCTCCCTACCTCCCTCCATCCCTCCCTCCCTCCCTCCCTCCCTCCATCCCTCCCTCCCTCCCTCCCTCCCTCCATCCCTCCCTCCCTCCCTCCCTCCCTCCCTCCATTCCCTAGTACTGTATTTACTGGTTGTGGTTCATTGAAGCAGAGAGTATATATATAATACACTTTCCATATGATCCATAACAGGGGGTTAACATAACAGATAACATAACATAACAGGATTCAGGGTTCGGAACAATATGGACATATAGTTGCAAAACATTGTATAAAAACATAATTCAGAACAGGATTCGCCGCTTGACTTTCCCTCAGAATTTCTCTCTCAGGATTAAGGCGACTGTAAATATAATCTCCTCACTAATGCCTCGTGACATTTTTGGCCGGCTATTTATACAACACATACACATCAACGTAACGCTGTGTCGTGCAGTAATGGATGTATTTTTTATTTCTTCCCAAAAGCGATGTGAATCCCGTCTGCCAGGTCATATAATAAACACAATTTTTACGACCTCCTGTCCGTGTTGTTGTGCCAACGTCGTTAAAAATGGATGATCCTCGTTAGCTGAGCCTTTTTTTTATATATATTTTTTTTTTCTTTTTTTCATTTTTTTCAAAACATTTTTCAAGACTTGTTTTTTTTCGTTTGAGGTTCTGCTTTCCTCTTCCCTCCATACCTTCCCTGGCTGTCCTTGGGTGGCTGAGGCAGCGCTTGGCCGACCCCTGGCCGAGTTCTCTGGGAGTTTCACTTCTATAAGTTGCTCCATCGTTGCTTCTCTAAAACAGGGGGCTGGCAGCAGGAGGGGGGGTCTCTGGTTAGTCTACCCAGCCTTCCATTAGAACATAACAGATGATGATGGAGGACGGTGATGTGTGTGTGTGTATGTATGTATGTGTGTGATATGTGTGTGTATGTCTGTGTGTGTGTGTGTGTGTGTGTGTGTGTGTGTCTGTGACACAGAGCTTCTGAAAGGACCAGAATGGAGTTAAAGAGAATAAGGAGTATAAGTCAAACACACTCCTCGCTTTCCATGCTGGTTTCTGAACGCTGACACAGTATAATGTGATATGAATGCCTGGGATGT
>NC_137684.1:6809341-6811841 GCF_963989245.1 Nansenia antarctica
CCTCTGTGAAGAGAGAAGGAAATATAGTTGAGGAAATAGCTTTGAAGTGAGGTGTCTTTATGTTGCTGATAAATGTTTCGCTGGTTCGTATCCATCGCGGTGATCCTTCAAAAACGGCAATAGCCAGAATCATCTGGAAGTAGCATGATGTAAAGCTGGGGAGGAGAGGAGGGGAGGAGAGGAGAGGAGAGAGGAGGAGGGAGGTGAAGAGGGAGGTGAAGAGGGAGGGAGAGGGGGGTCGAACAAAAACAATCGAAATAAAGAAAGAAATAAAAAAATAAAAAACATCTGAAGGCCAGATTCTTACAAGAGGTTACATAAAAGATGTTTACAGATGTAACTCTAATAGGGATGTTTTTGGGGGTATTATTTCGGCGCTATTCGGCCTAATTTACGAGGTGCTCCACACATGAGCTGGCTTGGCTTTTACGGCCCAGCGTTTCCCCGTGTCTGCGTGCCCTCTAGACGGCCAGCCTGGGACCATTAAACCTCTCTCAGCACAGGCAACCGCAAACATTACATCACTGTTCCTCCTCATCCACCGCTGGAGAAACCCACTCTCTCTCTCTCTCAGCTGCTGGGAGACTCATGACTGTTTTCTCTCTCTCTCTCTCTCTCTCTCTCTCTCTCTCTCTCTCTCTCTCTCTCTCTCTCTCTCTCTCTTTCACATTCTCCCCCTCTCCCTCCCTTTATCTCTCTCTCTCAATCTCCCCCCCCCCTCTCTCTCTCTTTCTCCGCTGCTGGGAGACTCACCGGTGACTGTTTTCTCTCTCTCTCTCTCTCTCTTTCACTTTCTCCCCCTCTCCCTCCCTTTATCTCTCTCTCTCACTCTCCCCCCCCCCCCCCCCCCTCCTCTCTCTCTCTCTCTCACACTCTTTTCCCCCTCTCTCTCGCTCCTCTTTCTCTCCTGTTTCTCCCGTTCTTTATCTTTGTCTTTCTCACACTCTCTATCTCCTTCCTCTGTCTATCCCCCTATCATTTCTCTCCCCTAATCTTCCCCCATCTCCACCTCTTCATCTCTACACCCCCCCCCACCCCCTCCACTCCTTCTTAAGGGGGAAGGAAGTGACTGGGGAGGGGGGGGTTGGGGGGGCAGTCAGTGGTATTTTCTCCAGAGTAAACAGCAGCTAGTGGAGGTCTGGGGGGGTCTGACGGGTGGGGGGGTGGGGGGGCGGGGGGTCTGGGGGGGTCTGAATGAGCAGCTTATCAGGGCTGCAGGGCCGCAGGGCCAGCCCCGTCTGTGGACCCCCCCTCCCCCTCTGTGTTTAGACATTGTGACAGCTAGGTCACCCCTTCCACATCCTCCCCCCAGCACTAGCTCCATTATTCCCACACCTCCGTGTTGTAAAAGTGAAAGGCCATGTTTTAGTTACCACACCAGGAGAGCAAACAGGCGGCCGGAGGTTGCGTTGGGGGGGGAAACCAAACACAGGGTCTGCCGTGGGGGGCTAGAGGGTCTGGGGTCTGGGGGTCTGGGCCTAACCCAGGGTGAGAGCAGGGTAGGGTTAGGGTGACCCCCGCCGGGGGTCTGGGGGTCTGGGCCTAACCCAGGGTGAGAGCAGGGTAGGGTTAGGGTGACCCCCGCCGGGGGTCTGGGGGTCTGGGGGGTAACAGGGCTACGGAGGCATCCTGGATAAGTGGCTTGTGTAGACAACAACATCAACAGTCCACCAATGTGTGTGTGTGTGTGTGTGTGTGTGTGTGTGTGTGTGTGTGTGTGTGTGTGTGTGTGTGTGTTGACAAATATTGACCGCTCGCTTTGACGACGACGAGAGGAATGTTGAGGTCTCTATCTGGGGGGGGGGGGGGGGGAGTCTCTCTCCCTCTCTCCTCCACCTCCTCCCGCCCATCTGTGTTTTTCACACACACACGCACGCACACACGCTCACACACACACACACACACACACGCTCACACACACACACACACACACACACACACACACACACGCTTTGTTTTCATTGTGAAGGGGTGTAGAATGTGTGTGATCTCCTGTCCGCCCCTCTCCCATCCATCTCAACCAGAGGAGGCAGAGGAGGGGGGGGGGGGGGGGCGCAGGGGGGAGGGACAGGGTCACACAGGGGGAACACAGGGGTCAAAGGTTAGGCTAGTTTAGCCCAGCCGCTGGGGTCGGTACGGCAACAGGAGGGGACCTGTAGAGAGAGACCCTGTTGATGTGTGGCCCGTCACACTCACACACACACACACACACACACACACACACACACACACACACGTGTGCACTGCAGACACAAACGCACACGTGTGCACACGCGCACACGCACACACAGACACACACACACACACACACACACACACACACAGCCTCCTGCCTCTCCTGTCTGCCACCAGTAATAAAGCCCTCCACTGACATCTCGCTCATGTCTGCAACACTGCTGGTATTCATGCAGGAGTGTGGCCTCTTATTGAGTGCAGATGTGAGCAGAGCCTGGCAACGGCTCTACAGGGATGAACAGAGGCTACGCTGTGCCCAGACACA
>NC_137684.1:6819341-6834341 GCF_963989245.1 Nansenia antarctica
TCACCTATTTACAGATTTCAATGTATGACACATCATTTGAAAGTTTACAATCTGCACTTTCATAATCTGGAAAAAAAAGAAAGAAAATAAAAAGTAATCTATGCCAAAACCAGGGGCCATTGGCAGTTACCATGCTAGAAGAAGGAAGAATTAATTAATTATTATGATTATTATGATTATTATGATTAATATGATTATTATTATTATTACTGTTATTTAGAAAACTGTACAGGGGGGTAGAGGGGATGGAGAAGTCTTAATAGAACAGCCTTTTCAAATGACCCCGTCTTTACAATGCTCAAGCTGCTATTTACACACAACGACCACTAGTTGGCTGTTTGTAAATTAGCCTGCTTCCTACACAGAAAAAAACGGCAAAATAGCTTTATATTAGCTTATTGTGATTTTGAAAATGTAAGGATATTGGGTGGTATAACGCACATATCTAGGAAAAGTCATGAAAGGAGGATCCTGAATTTTGATCGAGTGCAAAGATATAAACGTTTCTTTACTCACAGGGGTCAAATGACCCCTCATGGCTGTTCTAGTGTTAAGGTGTAGCCTGAAGAGATGGGTCTTCAGTCTACAGAGGAAGACTGCAGTCCTGATAGCAGTGAGAAGCTCTATGAAAGTTCATGTGTCGTACATTGCAGAATGGCAACAAAACTGGAGACACTCATGAATTTTTGTGACAGATGTCATCATTATGAATGATAGCAAAACAATGTGAGCCAAACCCTAATCCCAACCCTAACCCCTAATTACAATAATGGCAAATTCCAGTAAAACACACAAATAACATTACTTGTAAGCTTAGTCAACCTTATTCCAAAAACAGAGCATATTTACTGTTCATTAGAAACCACTCAGATTAACTTTTACTACTGGCAATCATAACAATGAGAAATGTCTTCCTTAGTACTTTATGCAACAGCTGCCATTTCTGTTCTATTCTCTTGATCTGACTGAATAATCACATTTCATTTTTATTTTAGACATTAACAGACGCCTTTGTCACAATGCGACTTACAACAAATATATTTGTCTAAGTAAATTAATCATCTCTCCATCAATCATGGCAAGAATGATCTATGCTCGAGCCAGGGGTCATTGGCAGTCATAATGCTGAAGAAGGAATTATGTATTATTATTTGTTACATTTGTATTTATTTATTTTATTATTTATTTATTTATTTATTTATTTATTTATTTATTTATTTATTTATTTACTTACTTATTTATTTATTTATTTATTTATTTATTTATTTATTTGTTTATTTGTTTATTTGTTTATTTATTCTATTATTCTCGTCAGTCACATGGACAGTGTCTTTTCAGGCCATGTCATTAGATTCCCAGGGCCCAGCGTAGGGCGCTAAACGTCTCTCTGACATTGGAGAGCCGTGAGACAAGAATAGACCAGCGAATTAATGACCTGCTTTTTACAATGCCAAAAAAAAAAATCAATGCAGGAGTGGTTGACAATCTATGATTTGGTGCATCCATTTTGGGACATTTAAATTAATGATATATAGCCCTTGATTCTTGAAGGATATAAATTATATTCTGAAACGCATAAATGTTTTGTGAGCTTAGTTGAATGGCTTTACTCCATCAGAACCCCCAAAATAAGCTGGTTTTCCGCCATTGTTTGATTATGTCATGTAACTAACACTGTATAGCTTTAAACCATAGTTCACTAACTATCATGTGGATCTCATGGGTGGTCCATGGTGGTCCCATCCATAGGTCAATGTAGGAATCTGAGAGTGGTTCCTTCCCTC
Source organism: Nansenia antarctica (assembly GCF_963989245.1). Classification (NCBI taxonomy): domain Eukaryota; kingdom Metazoa; phylum Chordata; class Actinopteri; order Argentiniformes; family Microstomatidae; genus Nansenia; species Nansenia antarctica. The sequence goes on from NC_137684.1 coordinate 6,821,126, forward strand.
CAGCTTAAGCGGTGGACACACACACACACACACACACACACACATACACACACATCCTTACTGTTTGAACGCTACGCATATCTATGTATGAGCGTATGTGTAATACTGTGATGTACTACGGACTCCAGCAGAGACACCGCCTCTGGCAGGACGTTGAGCCAATGAGGTACGTTTGCGGACACCTTTTCCTGCCTTTTTACGACGCAGCGGTGTTGGCTGGACTCCGGTAAGCAGCTGCGTATGTGCGTATGTCTCTTAGTCACCTCAGCACATAGACCAATAACACAGCAGGACGCGACTGTGTTCTGATGACCTTTCACCTACCTAATGACCACCTCACACACACTCACACACACACACACACACACACACATATGCAGACACGCAGGCACACACACACGCACACACACGTGCGCACAGGCAGGCACGCAGGCATACACACACACACATACACACACACACACACGCACACACATTCGCAGGCACACATTCACAGGCACACACACACACACACACACACAGGCAGGCTGGTACACATGCACTCAGGCAATCAGCCAGGCATGCATGCACGCAGGCAAGAACACACATGCACACACACACACACACACACACAAACACACACACGCTCACACACACACACACACACACACACACACACACACACACTCACACACACACACACACACACACACACACACAGCCTGAGGGGCAATGTACAGTTGGCTACCATTCATGTTTTGTAAAGGCTATAGTTTAATGAATGAATGAAGAAAATAATGAATGAAGAAATGAATGAATGAAGAAATGAATGAATGAGTTTGCTGGTCTCATTCTGTTTCTCTCTTCAATCGTGGTATTTTTATTATTTTTTTTCATTTTGTTTTTATGATCGCACCGATTACATAATACTACCAGCGGCGTATCTATTGCTACAGATGTACCGCACCACACTTCCCTAAGCCCTGTTCAGAGGATGGCGCTGTGCTGCGTGTTGCACAGTGCCATCCCTGGGTTACTGCCGCTCAGACAGCAGGCTCCAGCTTGCCTGGGCTGGTGACTGACAGATTAACCAGAGGGCCTGATAAGCTGTATGCAGATCGCTGATAAGGGACGTTGTACGTCAAACAGCCCAAGTGGGTCCGTTGACATTATGAAACCAATGTATTGCCAAACCAATCAGTGGAACTGCACGCGGCATTGTTAGCTGCCACTTTTCGCGGAAGAAGAGCAGGTTGAACAATCTTTTTTTGTGCAACCTGTCTGTTTGTCAAAGTTGCCCTATCGCATACCCTTCCTGACCTCCTGACCTCTAACCTCTGATATTTACTGGAGAAGCCATGACTATTCCAGGTATAGTAGAAGAAGTACTGTAATACAATCTCAACCTGTCTGTTTGTCAAGTGCCCCTATTCCATGACCCTTCTGACCTCCTGAACTATAACCCCTGACCTTTACTGGGAAATAATGCCAGTTCCAGGTACAGTAGAAGAGACAACATTACGGTAATATAATCTCACCCTACAAAGCCGAACCGAGCTAGCTAGCTAGCCGTGCTAGCTGGGGGTAGCATCCACCATAGTTGCTGTAATAGTGCATAGTGAAAACATAAGAGACTTCCCAAAACAGAACAGTTATACCTTGAAAACTGTCATTCCTGAATCCAAACCGTCCAAATTCATCATCATCATAAATAGGACACTTCATTCATACGCATGTTCATGTTACCATTCATATTTTTTTATTTACATTCCCCCTTCATCTCTCTCTCTCTCTCTCTCTTTCTCTCTCTCTCTCTCTCTCACACACACACACACACACACACACACACACACACACACACACACACTGTAATGTAGAACTGTAATGTGTAAAGCCCCTATGGTTCTGCACATAAGAAAGTGAATGCTTGTGTCGTCAGCAGGGGAGGCTGGAGGAGGTAGAAATGGAAGGCCAGGCTCATTGTGATGCATGGAATAGAATGAGGAATGGTATCAAACATGGGTGTTAACCAGCTAAACCAATGGTCAATTACAGTAACACAATCTACATTATGCATCTTCAAACCCTTGTATTCAGTGCGTGTGGAGATTGTTCTTCTTCAAGCTGCATCTGGAAGTCTCTATTGTAATGTCCATGGAGTCTGGTGGGCCAATGGTCTTTTAATGACACTAGGTTCAGTTGCATTTACGCATTGACATTAGTGTCATTTAGCAACATTGTTAGTTGATAGTGGCCCTATTGTCTATTGTAATATCTCCAATTGTCTCATTGTAATGCACGGGATTGAATGAGGTTTGATCCGTCCCATGCATTGCAATGAGCCATTCCTCTATTTTCTACCTCCACCAGCCTCCCCTGGTTGATTGGTCTCTACTGTTGTCATAAACACTGTTTGATTGGTCTCTACTGTTGGCATAAACACTGTTTGATTGGTCTCTACTGTTGGCATAAACACTGTTTGATTGGTCTCTACTGTTGGCATAAACACTGGTTGGTGGAATAAAGCACTTGGGAGTAGTCCATTCTCTGTGATTTTCTTCTTCATTATTATTATTATTATTATTATTACTATTATTATTATTACTATTATTATTATTACTATTGTTATTATTGTTGTGTAATATTAGTATATGTTATTATAGGTCATGGACACACTGTCCAAACTGTCCCACACAGTGATAGCAGAACAAACTGGAATTAGGTAACCTCTGGGAAAGTGGCTTTTCTTCATTATTTGATCACTTTTGGCCCAGCACCCAAAGATAAGTGAAGGATTTGCATATACTGTATCTATTTTTGGATTATTGACCCACACACACACACACACACACACACACACAGACACACACACACACACACACACACACAGACACACACACACACACACACACACACACACACACACACAGACAGACACACACACACACACACACACACATCATCATCATGAGAATCCTCCTAGGGCGGCCCCAATGCTCACTCCTGAGCAGCTCCCACATCAAAGGCCGTGGGTGGATATGAGGACGCCGTCTGTCCTTCCTGGGAAAGGGGAAAGGGCTGTGTGAAAGACTAACGTGCAGGAGGATGCACAGCACTGAGAGGCTGTCTGTCAGCCATAGGCCACGAGCAGCCTTGCCAGAATCCACCCAGACTGGGATTGGTGGAGAGCCCGATGAACCCAATGAACCGGTTCAACCCCTGCCCCTTTGATGTGTCACTCCACCCACTCCCACTCCCACTCCCACTCCCACCGTCCATCGTCCACCCCGCCTTCCCCCTTGGTGAACAACGAGTTACTGAGAGGATGAACCATTTTTTTTCATTCCTGAATCCAATCCGGCCAAACTCATAAACTGGACACTTCATTCATACGCCTACATTTTCGCTCTACCATTCATGTTTTTTTCATTTACATTCCCCCTTCTTCTCTTCTCTCTCTCTCTCTCTCTCTCTCTCTCTCTCTCTCTCTCTCTCTCTCTCTCTCTCTCTCTCTGTCTCTCTCACATGCACAAACACACACACACACAAACACACAAACATACACACACATGCATGCACACACGTACGCACAAACACACAAACACACACACACACACACACACACACAAACACACACACACACACAGACACACACACACACACAGACACACAAACTCAGATTCATGAGAACTGGGCTTCTAAGCAGAGAGCAAAAAACTTTGCTTAATCCCGATCATGCCCTTGAACAGATAAGAATGTTTGACCAGGTAGAAGTTCAGAGATGAGGCCTGGGAAAAGAGAGGCCTTTCACGTGGAAATACTGTTCCACTGTTCTGCAGTTCCATTGTATTATGATGTCACAATTCAAGTCACACCACACTTAGCATTCCATTAGCATCGTAGCATGACAGCAGGGAAAATAGTTTGCAGCCGTTGGTTTTCTATACCCAACATGAAATAAATTGGTCTGAAATAATATAACATATTATAAAACATTGCATGGAGTTATAAAACATTGCATGGAGTTATAAAACATTGTATGGAGTTCCTCCATACAATTACATTAGATTAGATTAGATTAGTTTCAACTTTATTGTCACTGCACAAGTACAAGTAATGGGACAATGAAACATAATTTGGCATCTAAGCACATAGTGCAAAAGACATGATGATGTAGACAGTGCTACATGGTGTGACAGTATGAGGTGTGACAGTATGAGGTATGACATGATGAGGTATGACAGTATGACAGTATGACAGTATGAGGTATGACATGATGAGGTATGACAGTATGACAGTATGAGGTATGACAGTATGAGGTATGACAGTATGAGGTATGACAGTATGACAGTATGACAGTATGAGGTATGACAGGATGAGGTATGACAGTATGACAGTATGAGGTATGACATGATGAGGTATGACAGTATGACAGTATGACAGTATGACAGTATGACAGTATGGGGTATGACAGTATGAGGTATAACAGTATGAGGTATGACAGTATGACAGTATGACAGTATGACAGTATGAGGTATGACAGTATGACAGTATGACAGTATGACAGTATGACAGTATGACAGTATGAGGTATGACAGTATGAGGTATGACAGTATGAGGTATGACAGTATGACAGTATGACAGTATGAGGTATTACAGTATGACAGTATGACAGTATTACAGTATGACAGTATGACAGTATGACAGTATGAGGTATTACAGTATGAGGTATGACAGTATGAGGTAATACAGTATGAGGTATGACAGTATGAGGTATGACAGTATGAGGTATGACAGTATGAGGTATGACAGTATGACAGTATGACAGTATGACAGTATTACAGTATGACAGTATGACAGTATGACAGTATGAGGTATGACAGTATGAGGTATTACAGTATGAGGTATGACAGTATGAGGTAATACAGTATGAGGTATGACAGTATGAGGTATTACAGTATGAGGTATGACAGTATGACAGTATGAGGTATGACAGTATGACAGTATGAGGTATTACAGTATGAGGTATGACAGTATGAGGTATGACAGTATGACAGTATGAGGTATGACAGTATGACAGTATGAGGTATTACAGTATGAGGTATGACAGTATGAGGTATTACAGTATGAGGTATGACAGTATGAGGTATGAGAGTATGAGGTATGACAGTATGACAGTATGAGGTATGACAGTATGAGGTATGACAGTATGACAGTATGACAGTATGACAGTATGACAGTATGAGGTATGACAGGATGAGGTATGACAGTATGGCAGTATGAGGTATGACAGTATTACAGTATGAGGTATGACAGTATGACAGTATGACAGTATGAGGTATGACAGTATGACAGTATGACAGTATGACAGTATGAGGTATGACAGGATGAGGTATGACAGTATGAGGTATTACAGTATGAGGTATTACAGTATGACAGTATGACAGTATGACAGTATGAGGTATGACAGTATGAGGTATGACAGTATGAGGTATGACAGGATGAGGTATGACAGTATGACAGTATGGGGTATGACAGTATGACAGTATGACAGTATGACAGTATGAGGTATGACAGTATGACAGTATGACAGTATGAGGTATGACAGTATGGCAGTATGAGGTATGACAGTATGAGGTATTACAGTATGACAGTATGACAGTATGAGGTATGACAGTATGGCAGTATGAGGTATGACAGTATGAGGTATTACAGTATGACAGTATGACAGTATGACAGTATGACAGTATGAGGTATGACAGTATGGCAGTATGAGGTATGACAGTATGAGGTATTACAGTATGACAGTATGACAGTATGAGGTATGACAGTATGAGGTATGACAGTATGAGGTGTGACAGTATGACAGTATGACAGTATGAGGTATGACAGTATGACAGTATGACAGTATGAGGTATGACAGTATGAGGTGTGACAGTATGACAGTATGACAGTATGAGGTATGACAGTATGAGGTATGACAGTATGACAGTATGGCAGTATGACAGTATGAGGTATGAGGTGTGACAGTATGACAGTATGAGGTATGACAGTATGACAGTATGAGGTATGACAGTATGACAGTATGACAGTATGAGGTGTGACAGTATGAGGTATGACAGTATGACAGTATGACAGTATGAGGTATGACAGTATGAGGTATGACAGTATGACAGTATGAGGTATGACAGTATGACAGTATGACAGTATGACAGTATGAGGTATGACAGTATGACAGTATGAGGTATGACAGTATGACAGTATGAGGTATGACAGTATGAGGTATGACAGTATGACAGTATGACAGTATGACAGTACGACAGTATGAGGTATGACAGTATGAGGTATTACAGTATGAGGTATGACAGTATGAGGTATGACAGTATGACAGTATGAGGTATGACAGTATGAGGTATTACAGTATGAGGTATGACAGTATGAGGTATGACAGTATGAGGTATGAAAGTATGAGGTATGACAGTATGAGGTATGACAGTATGACAGTATGAGGTATTACAGTATGACAGTATGAGGTATGACAGTATGAGGTATTACAGTATGAGGTATTACAGTATGAGGTATTACAGTATGAGGTATTACAGTATGAGGTATGACAGGATGAGGTATTACAGTATGAGGTGTGACAGTATGAGGTATGACAGTATGAGGTATTACAGTATGAGGTATGACAGTATGAGGTATGACAGTATGAGGTATGACAGTATGAGGTATTACAGTATGAGGTATTACAGTATGAGGTATGACAGGATGAGGTATTACAGTATGAGGTGTGACAGTATGAGGTATGACAGTATGAGGTATTACAGTATGAGGTATGACAGTATGAGGTATGACAGTATGAGGTATTACAGTATGAGGTATTACAGTATGAGGTATTACAGTATGAGGTATTACAGTATGAGGTATGACAGTATGAGGTATGACAGTATGAGGTATGACAGTATGAGGTATTACAGTATGAGGTATTACAGTATGAGGTATGACAGGATGAGGTATTACAGTATGAGGTGTGACAGTATGAGGTATGACAGTATGAGGTATTACAGTATGAGGTGTGACAGTATGAGGTATTACAGTATGAGGTGTGACAGTATGAGGTATGACAGGATGAGGTATTACAGTATGAGGTGTGACAGTATGAGGTATTACAGTATGAGGTATTACAGTATGAGGTATGACAGTATGAGGTATGACAGTATGAGGTATGACAGTATGACAGTATGACAGTATGAGGTATGACATGATGAGGTATGACAGTATGAGGTATGACAGTGAGTATAAATAAGTGAATATAAAAAGTGTATATATACATGAAATGAGAATCAATATGTTATGTACAGTTAGAATATATGTGCAGTAGGATGTACAGAACAAGTGCAAACTAGCAGTAGTGTTCAAACTAGCAGTAGTGTTCAAACTAGCAGTAGTGTTCAAACTAGCAGTAGTGTTCAAACTAGCAATGGTGTGAAAGCTAAATTGAAGTGGTGAGTGTGTGTCCAGTAGAGTTATGGGGGGAGAGTACACTGATACTGGGAGTCAATGCTAGGCTACTGCCTGGAGTCAATGCTAGGCTACTGCCAGGATTCTGAGTTCAGCAGACTGACAGCGGCAGGGAAGAAGCTGTGCCGCATGCCCTGTGCTGCAATGCAATGTCAGGAACAGAAGCCTAGGAATTTGACTCTCTTACACTCGCCACGAGTACGACTTGTGTAATGTGACTTAACAATAAACGTGAAACTTGAACTTGAAACTTGTTCCTTAGTCTGCTGGTGCGGGGTCTTCCAGCCTCTTCTACAGAGGAGGGCAAAAAGCCCATGACTGACAATGTTTTATGATTGAATTACATTTACATTGACATTTTTGGCATTTAGCAGACGCCTTTATCCAAAGCGACTTACAACAAACATTTGACTAAGTAAGTGAATCATCTATCCATCCAGTCATAGCAGGACAAAATCATCTCAATGCTCAAGCCAGGGGCAGTCGTAATGCTAGAAGTAGGAAGATTTGTATTATTAGATTTTTGTTTTTTTATGTTATGTTTTAATTCAATCTTAGCATGAGCTTGCATTCATAGTTGAGCTATAACAATAGTGTTATATATGAGCTTCATTCATAGCTGAGCTATAACAACAGGCCGTACTTATTCACTACATGTAGGTCATTCAGTAGAACAACCATTCTTTCTTATCTTTCAGTAGATGGTTTTTTCCCCATTTTCTTCCCTTTTTCCCCCCATTCAGTAAGTGACTAGTGATGAGAGTTGTAGGTATTTAAAGACCATTGATGCCCTCAGTCTTCTGCTCAGTGTATTGCAGAGACATTGCTGGATGTCATCATCACACTACCCCCTCCTCTCCCCTTCCCCCTCCACCCCCCCCTCCCCCTCCCCCTCCACCTCCCCCTCCCCCTCCCCCTCCCCCTCCACCTCCCCCCCTCCCCCTCCCCCTCCCCCTCCACCTCCACCTGCCCCCTACCTAACCACCGCATGATAACGACGACGATGATGATGACGATGATGATGACGATGATGATGACACGGATGATAATGATGATGATGACAAGAATGACGATGATGAAAGGAAAGTTGTGAATGACTCCAACTGAACGATGAATCAACCCAGAACCCTTGTGGGAGTAGCAACCGGAGTTCAGATGTGACCTAATTAGGGAATGGCTTCGGCTTGAACCCCTCGCACTGGAGTGATTTCATCATGAGAGTCTGTGGTGAAACTCTCTCTCCTGTGAAGACACTACTACCGCCTCAGCCTTACTCAGTCTTCGTGAGCAGTGCTCCAGACAGTCAGGGTGTCTTGTAAGTCTGGGTCAAAGGTAGGGGAGTTGCTGTTTAAAGTTAACAGTCATAGTGACTGGGTTTTGGAGCGTAGGGTTCCTTTGAAATGTGTGTTGATTTTACAGACCAGACAGGTCTAAACGGAGCTGATCATTAACGTTGAATCTTGGAAAGCGTTGGACATTCTGTTTGTCTCCCGGTCTAGATTGGGATGGCTTTACCTTTCACCCTGAATCTGTTAGGATCTAAGGGACAGGTAGGTGGGGGGGGACTGGGAATGTTTGGGTAATCTCTGGCACATTTGTAAAGCCCACAGTGAGATGCTGCCATCTGCCATCTGCAGTGTAGGAACTGGACAGAGCTTGTGTGCACGTGTGTGTGTGTGTGTGTGTGTGTGTGTGTGTGTGTGTGTGCGTGAGTGTGTCCATGCGTGTGTGTGTGTGTGTGTGTGTGTTGTGACAGCCTTGAGACCCCTCTCATTTCCCTGGTCTCTTGCAAAACTCACAACAGCTGTTGGACACGTTCAGTGAACTTTGGCCTTTGAACTGAGCAAACAAGAGCATGCACACGACTACCTGCTTGAGCCACCCACGACACCGCACACAAATTCGTCCCGAACGAGAGAAAGATCTCAGTCTCGTTGCGATGCATGGAACGGAACAAGGATAGGTGTTGTTTGTCTCCCCCCCCCCCCCCCCCCCCCCGGTCAAACACATTCCTCATTCCATTCCATGCATGCATCATCCCCATAAGGGGAGGCTGGTAGAGGTAGAAATCGGAGGACGGGATTTGCGGTGACGCATGGTATGGAACGGGATGAGGAATGCGTTTGATACCCTTCCTCATTCCATTCCATGCATCACAACGAGCCCGTCCTCCGATTTCTACCTCCACCAGCCTCCCCTTGTTGTGATGCATGGAAGGGCGACGAGGAACGGTCTCACACAGACACGATACATGACAACACAGCAGCCGCAGCAGCGCAGCGTGCATGATGCATGGCCCCGTCCAGTGGCTCCTATCTTGATTTTTCCACGAAAAAACAACACCAACGCCAAGCAGACTCGCAGACTGGAATGCGACGGCTTGAAGGTCAGTTTAAATGAGTCACCAGGCGGAGGCTTTGAAAGAGGGGTCTTTGCTGAGGAAACAAGGGCCTTCTGAAGTGCATCGACAGGCTCGCGTCCAACACACCCAGAACACAGCCAAGGCTTAGAGGAAAAGGAGAACATCAGGAAAACATTGCTTTCAAGTTGACAGACTAGGCTTTCCAGGAAAACCACACCTACTGTATACGCTGTGTGGTCCGCGCCTTCTTCTCTCAGTTCAGCTCAGTTGTGTTTGAAAGAAGAAGTGACAAAAGAAAAAAGAGAAAAAAAGAAAAAGCGACTGTGCTCATATACAGTAGGTCACGATCAGGGGGGGGCTGGTGGATCAGGGGGGGGGGGTGGTGGATCAGGGGGGGGCTGGTGGATCAGGGGGGGGGCTGGTGGATCAGGGGGGGGGGCTGGTGGAGGCGGAAATCGGAGGACGGGGCTCATTGTCATGGCGTGGGATGGAATAAGGAGTGGTATTCAACACAGGTGGGGGGGGGCTTTGATATTTATAAGGTGGGATCTAGAGGTGGAGGTAGGTTAGGGTGGTGGAGGTAGAAATCGGAGGACAGCCTCATTGTAAAGATTGGAATACATTCCATGCATTATAATGATCCTGTTACAATGATCTCTGATTTCTGTCTCCACCAGCCTCCCCTGGTGTTCTACCTCCACCAGCCTCCCCTGATCTTCTACCTCCACCAGCCTCCCCTGGTGTTCTACCTCCACCAGCCTCCCCTGATCTTCTACCTCCACCAGCCTCCCCTGGTGTTCTACCTCCATCAGCCTCCTCTGGTGTTCTACCTCCACCAGCCTCCCGTGATAATGAAATAGAATGGGTGAAAGACTGCAGCCTGTTACCTTATCATAAACATTTCAGGACAGGAGTGCATCCTGTTAACCACATCAGATGGCGTGGCAGGAAAGTGCTTTTAATTCACTTAGTTTAGCTTTTTAGCTTCTAGTTTGAGCCGTGTTAGCAGATATTATCGGATATCACCCGTCAGATGTCAGCAGAAGCTCTGACAGAGTAAGGGTTGGGGTGGTGGTGACCTCCTAGAGAACACCAGCCTCTCTCTCTCTCTGACAGACTTGAGTGAGCTCAAACAATTACGCAAGGACACGCTCGCGTGGGTCCGAACAATGACCGCAAAAACACACACACACACACACACACACACACACACACACACACTCACACATACACACGCCAAAGTAGTGGTCACGGATGGTTCCTCATGGTTGCGGCATGGGGGGGTCAAGTTCAGTTCACTTGGGTGACTCGCTGACCGTTCTGGGTCGGACCGCGAACTGTGGAATGTTACGTCACCTGTTTGTGGGGCGGCGGCGGCGGATGTGGGGCGGCGGAGGATTGGTACGAGTTGAAATACCTGAAATACCTGCCACCAGCCTCCCGGGTCCACGTGCTAGCTTTTGGGCTAGCATAGCCAGTACTCAAGTTGTAAAAGAAAATCAGGGGGGGGGGGTGGATTTTATCATATGAGGACAATTTTTGCATCCCCACAGCGTCAGTGACTTCAGCGTCAGTGACTTGGTAAAAAAGTTATTGCATGTGCGCGTGCCCCCTCGCCCACAGTGTTTTACTCAATATGCACAAAACTAAATGTTGAAATAGCAGTAATACCACGTTCATTGATAAAATGACATAAGGGATGGAAAGGGGGGATGGCAGTTTTAGAAGGGGGATGATTTTGACCATTTTTATTTCAGGGGGGATACCATCCCCCCTCAACTCGAGTGCTGAGCATAGCTGGGGCCTCATTTATAAAAATGCACTTGAATGATCTTTAACTTGCACGTAAGCAAAAAAAAACAAATTTGCGTACGTCTGTCGTTTTATAAATACCAAATATACTTGAAATTGAACGCAGGTGAATGAGCTTTGTATTTACGCCGTGTCATAGCGGGGTGCGGACACCAGTGACCACTCGGAGAGCTTCCCGTCTTTGAAAACGAGTCTATAGCCTCTTTCACACATAGTTCCCTGTAATTTCCATGGAATCCCAAGCTGTGCCGACCGGGCATTTTCGCCGTTCACACATGAGCCAAATGCCCGTGTTACTCCCTTTCACACATGCAAGTCCCTGGTTGCGCGATCTACTTGAATCATTGCATTTAATACATGCATTCAATGGGAAGCAGAACTGGAGCGTGACGGGCGCGTGGGACTGCCATGTACTATATATATCTGCCATATCATACCTCCGTTTTATATTGAAAAATATGATGATAAATACATGTGGGACGGAGGTATGATATGGCAGATGTGTGGTGTGTGGTCTCGTGCGCCTGTCTCAACTCGTATTACGAGTGCTTACCATCACCAAGTGCGCTCGCCAACTAAAGCACTTGATTACCATTGATATAAACATACTATACTTAAGCAATATCACACGAGAGGGAGTGTGTTATACTGGCGGCCTCGTACCTACGAATATCACAGCCGTGCTGATATTCAGTATAACACACGACCTCAAGTGTGATATTGCTTTTATACAACAGTTCTACAGCACAATTTATTAGTTAACAGTAATAAGTGACAACAGATTATGATTTGTTTGTTTATTTAATCATTTATTTTGGCTCCGTCAAGAAAAAATAGTTCCTCAACGGGACTGTTCAACTAGCGAAGTTTCCCACAGAAGTGGGGGAAAAAACGTCAGATATCAGATATATAAACGGGTTATTTTGATAAACCGGATACATTTTGTGAATATATATGGTTACTTTCTCGCCTGAAAACATATTAAAACTTCATAAAATGATATATTAACACTTGTAGAGCCAAATTACAGCTTTTGGCCAATGGCGCTGATTGGCTAATGTCTTCTTAGTAACAATATAGTCTAATTAACGGTAATTTAACACCTGTGCGGCGGAGTGCTACATATAGTTAAAAGTCCCAGTGCTGTTATACTATATATCGTAACTCATGGAATGCCTCTTGTCCAATCAAATTACTTGGTCGGAACTAACTGTTGTATAATAGTCCATAAGCACAGTATGGGAGAACTTGGTGATAAAGCAGTTGACTCAATTAGACATAATATATTATGCGCTCTGCGCTGCGGGCTATGGTGTTTTTTGAAGGATTTTCTGTATGCGCATCCAGATCCATTGTGTATGTCAAAATGTTGATATGGACCCATATGATCGTAAATAACCTTATAACAGGGCATATAATGCTAAATACCAAGGAATCCTTGGGAATCATAATGAATCTCGCCTTTATCACGCCTCAATTTAGAATGACTACCTACAGTAGCCTAATGGCATATAAAGGAAGACTGAAATACAATCATAAACA
>NC_137684.1:6841841-6846002 GCF_963989245.1 Nansenia antarctica
GTGTTCTACCTCCTCCCAGCCTCCCCTGGTGTTCTACCTCCACCAGCCTCCCCTGGTGTTCTACCTCCACCAGCCTCCCCTGGTGTTCTACCTCCACCAGCCTGTACTGTGTTCCATTGAAGCATTAACGGTCCTTACGTGTGGGATGGTGTGTTGGATGATGTTAAAATGTAAAAACACTCTCTATCTATCTCTTCCTCTTTCTCTCTCTTTCTATCTCTCTCTCTCTCTCCCTCTTCCACCCCCCCTCTCTCTTTCCTCTCTATCTGACTGTCTGTCTCCCTCTTTCTCTCACTTTCTCCCCCCCTCCTCTCTCTCTCTTTCTGTCTGTCTGTCCCCAACCGCCCCCCCTTTCTCTGTTGACCCACACACTTGAAGTATACTTCACTGTGTCTGTCTGTCTGACGGTCCCCCCCCTCTCTCTCTGGTCTGACTGTCTGTCTGACTGTCCCCCCCCTCTCTCTCTCTCGTCTGTCTGTCTGTCGTCTCCCTCCCCCTCTCTCTCTGTCTGTCTGTCTCCCTCCCCCTCTCTCTCTGTCTGTCTGTCTCCCTCCCCCTCTCTCTCTGTCTGACTGTCTGTCTGACTGTCCCCCCCCCTCTCTCTCTCTGTCTGACTGTCTGTCTGTCTGTCTGTCCCCCCCCTCTCTCTCTGTCTGACTGTCTGTCTGACTGTCCCCCCTCCTCTCTCTGTCTGACTGTCTGTCTGACTGTCCCCCCCCCTCTCTCTCTCTGTCTGACTGTCTGTCTGACTGTGCCCCCCCCTCTCTCTCTGTCTGACTGTCTGACTGTCCCCCTCCCTCTCTCTCTGTCTGACTGTCTGTCTGACTGTCCCCCCCCTCTCTCTCTGTCCTGACTGTCTGTCTGACTGTCCCCCCCCTCTCTCTCTCTGTCTGACTGTCTGTCTGACTGTGCCCCCCCCTCTCTCTCTGTCTGACTGTCTGTCTGACTGTGCCCCCCCCTCTCTCTCTGTCTGACTGTCTGTCTGACTGTCCCCCCCCCCTCTCTCTCTGTCTGACTGTCTGTCTGACTGTGCCCCCCCCTCTCTCTCTGTCTGACTGTCTGACTGTCCCCCCCCTCTCTCTCTGTCTGACTGTCTGTCTGACTGTCCCCCCCCTCTCTCTCTGTCTGACTGTCTGTCTGACTGTCCCCCCCCCTCTCTCTCTGTCTGACTGTCTGTCTGACTGTCCCCCCCTCTCTCTCTGTCTGACTGTCTGTCTGACTGTCCCCCCCCTCTCTCTCTGTCTGACTGTCTGTCTGACTGTCCCCCCTCTCTCTCTGTCTGACTGTCTGTCTGACTGTCCCCCCCCTCTCTCTCTGTCTGACTGTCTGTCTGACTGTCCCCCCCCCTCTCTCTCTGTCTGACTGTCTGTCTGACTGTCCCCCCCCCCCCCTCTCTCTGTCTGACTGTCCTGTCTGACTGTCTCCCTCCCCCTCTCTCTCTGTCTGTCTGTCTGTCTCCCTCCCCCTCTCTCTCTGTCTGACTGTCTGTCTGACTGTCCCCCCCCTCTCTCTGTCTGACTGTCTGTCTGTCTCCCCCCCTCTCTCTCTCTCGACTCTCCCACTCCCCCCCCCTCTCTCCCAGCCCCACACGCTACTACCCTACATCACTGTGTCTGTCTCCCTCCCCCTCTCTCCCCCCTCCCCCCCCCCCCTACATCACTGTGTCTGTCTCCCTCCCCCCCCTCTCCCCCCTCCCCCCCTCTCCCCCCTCTCCCCCCTCTCCCCCTGACATCACTGTGTCTGTCTCCCTCCCCCCTCCCCCCACTCTCTCTCTCCCCCGCCCCTCTCCCGCTACAATCACTGTGTCTGTCTCCCTCCCCCCCCTCTCTCTCCCCCCCCCTCTCCCCCTACATCACTGTGTCTGTCTCCCTCCCCCCTCCCCCCCTCTCTCACTCCCCCCCCCTCTCCCCCTACATCACTGTGTCTGTCTCCCTCCCCCCCTCCCCCCTCCCCCCCCTCTCTCTCCCCCCCCCCTCTCCCCTACATCACTGTGTCTGTCTCCCTCCCCCCTCCCCCCCCTCTCTCTCTCCCCCCCCTCTCCCCCTACATCACTGTGTCTGTCTCCCTCCCCCCTCCCCCCCTCTCTCTCTCCCCCCCCTCTCCCCTACATCACTGTGTCTGTCTCCCTCCCCCTCCCCCCCCTCTCTCTCTCCCCCCCCCCCTCTCCCCCTACATCACTGTGTCTGTCTCCCTCCCCCCTCCCCCCGCTCTCTCTCTCGCCCCCCCTCTCCCCCTACATCACTGTGTCTGTCTCCCCCCCCTCCCCCCTCTCTCTCTCCACCCCCCCTCTCCCCCTACATCACTGTGTCTGTCTCCCTCCCCCCTCCCCCCCCTCTCTCTCTCCCCCCCCCTCTCCCCCTACATCACTGTGTCTGTCTCCCTCCCCTCCCCCCCTCTCTCTCTCCCCCCCCTCTCTCCCCCTACATCACTGTGTCTGTCTCCCTCCCCCTCCCCCCCTCTCTCTCTCCCCCCCCTCTCCCCTACATCACTGTGTCTGTCTCCCTCCCCCCCTCTCTCTCTCCCCCCCCCTCTCCCCCTACATCACTGTGTCTGTCTCCCTTCCCCCTCCCCCCTCTCTCTCTCCCCCCCCCTCTCCCCTACATCACTGTGTCTGTCTCCCTCCCCCCTCCCCCCCCTCCCCCCCCTCTCCCCCCTCTCCCCCTACATCACTGTGTCTGTCTCCCTCCCCCCTCCCCCCCCTCCCCCCCTCTCCCCCTACATCACTGTGTCTGTCTCCCTCTCCCCTCTCCCCCCCTCTCTCTCTCCCCCCCCCCCCCTCTCCCCCTACATCACTGTGTCTGTCTCCCCCCACACCCCTCTGTCTCCCTCCCCCCTCCCCCCCCTCCTCTCTCTCCCCCCCCCCTCTCCCCCTACATCACTGTGTCTGTCTCCCTCCCCCCCTCCCCCCCCTCCCCCCCTCTCCCCCTACATCACTGTGTCTGTCTCCCTCTCCCCTCTCCCCCCCTCTCTCTCTCCCCCCCCCCCCCTCTCCCCCTACATCACTGTGTCTGTCTCCCCCCACACCCCTCTGTCTCCCTCCCCCCTCCCCCCCCCTCTCTCTCTCCACCCCCCCCTCTCCCCCTACATCACTGTGTCTGTCTCCCTCCCCCCTCCCCCCCCCCTCTCTCTCTCCCCCCCCCCTCTCCCCCTACATCACTGTGTCTGTCTCCCCCCCACACCCCTCTCTCTCCCCCCCCGCTCTCTCCCCCTACATCACTGTGTCTGTCTCCCTCCCCCTCCCCCCCCCCCCCCCCCCCTACATCACTGTGGCCGTCCAGAGAGAGATGGTGTCCGAGGAGGAGGCAGCCGTTTCCCTGAGAGCTGTGGAGGATCAGTCACCAGCCCACGCACATGTAAGTCCTTGAGGAGACGTGAAAAAACAAGCAGTATTTATCCCATTTGTGGGACCCGGGAACAATGCAGCCTTCATGGTGTGGTTTAATCTCAGTCCGGCCACAGCCAAGAATGGTTGTAGTGTTGTGATGGCCGCTGCATAAATCAGTTTTGGTGCTCTCTCTCTTTGGCAATCTGTCTCTCTCTCTATGGGTGTGTGTGTGTGTGCGTGCGTGTGAGTGTGTGTGTGTGTGTGTGTGTGTGTGTGATGCTATAGCGTGGGCAGACTTTGTTTGTTTGTGCGTTTGTGTGTGGGTGTGTGGCTGGGTGTGTGTGTGTGTGTGGGGGGGGGGGGTTCTGTATGGCCTGTGTGTGTGTGTGTGTGTGTGTTTGTCTGTCGTATCTTATAATGTGTGTGTATTTGGCTAGTGATGGCTTCAGCCCACCCTGTCCCATGGACTCCCATTAACATTAGACAGAGAGAGAGGAGAAAGGGAGACAGGGACAAAGATGGAGAGAGAGGGAGAGAGAGAGAGGGAGGGAGAGACAGACAGAGAGGGAGAGACAGACAGAGAGGGATAGAGAGAGAGAGAGAGAGAGAGAGAGAGAGAGACACAGATATATATATATATATATATATATTATATATATATAGAGAGAGAGAGAGAGAGAGAGAGAGAGAGAGAGAGAGAGATAGAGAGAGTGAGATAGAGGGAGGGAGGACAGACAGAGTGAGACAGCAAGAGAGAGAGAGAGACATAGAGGGAGAGAGGGGAGTACAGCCTCCCATCACTTCACGGTACAGTATGTGCTTTACTCTGTCTGACG
>NC_137684.1:6858702-6863702 GCF_963989245.1 Nansenia antarctica
TCTCTCTCCCCCCCCCTCTCTCTCTCCCCCCCCCTCTCTCTCTCCCCCCCCTCTCTCTCTCTCCCAAAAGGGGGACAAACAGCTTTTGTTTCCTCTCATGCGGGAGGCTCAGAGGCAGAAAGGGGCTTTATTGTAAAAAAATAAATGTAAAAAATGGGGGGCTGTGGTGTTTAGTTTTTTTCTCCTAGAGATCAGTAGGCCTCATTAGAGAAGTCATTACAACACTGGAAAAGAGCACATGACCCCCCATCACACTGCAGACAGCTGACCCATTTACGGCCCCTGGCTTGTAAACGCTATCTATAAAACACATGACAGCCCATTATGCAGTCACAATGGCTAATTCCATACAATCAGGGAAAATATGAACTAATGGTGTTTCCGCGGGAGACTGAGGGAGGGAGGGGGCCGCTTGGCTGTCACAGGGAAACACTGGAACACATATAAAATATAAAACACACACTCTCAGTGGCAACAGGCCGTGGGTTTGACTATTATTGAATTGTGTGTGCTGTCATGTGTTTATATGGAATGTGGGTGGGTGGGTGTGCGTGCGTGTGTGCGTGTGTGTGCATGTGTGTGTGTGTATGTGCGTGCGCATGTGTGTGTATGTGTGTGCGTGCCCATGCATGTGCATGTGTGTGTGTGTGTGTATCAGTGCGTGTGAGTGCGCGCGCATGTGTGTGTGTGTGTGTGTGTGTGTGTGTGTGTGTGTGTGGTAACAGGCGTCGTGGGCTCCCACCACAGGCTTCCTCTCCCCCCTCTGATCATTCCCATGTGTTTCATCTCCAGGAACGCTTCTCCATGAGGGCCAGGGGAGTCTGACGCGGTGGTATCCCCTGAAACGTCCTCCGAACTGGGCCACAGCAGAGGCGAGGCAGCCCTGGCAGGGCACCACTGCCTGCTCAGCGAACCATCAAAACAACATGGTGGTTAGGCTCGGATGCTCATGGTGTTGCGGACGTTCTGTCTCCTACCAGCGAAGACACAACATGTCAACGTTTCATGTGCTAGAGTCGCCCGATTTGACGGGATAAACACACACACGCAGACTCACGCGCGGACACGCACACACGCGTAAGTCATTCTACATTTACCGTGACATTTTTGTCATTTAGCAGACGCCTTTATCCAAAGCGACTTTACGACAAAGACGCTTGACTAAGTAAGTGAATCATCGATCCACTAGTCACGCCGAGAGGGTTGAGTTGAGTTTTAGAGAATGTTGCACACACACGCACACGCACGCACACACGCACACGCACACACACACACACACACACACACACACACACACACACACACACACACACACACACACACTAATGGAGGAGAGAGAGAATTTCAGTGCGTGGCTTTCACAACGTCGGCCATGAGTGGAATGCACGTCGGACACGATCAAATATCAACAACATGTTTACCGGGAGGTCGCCCCTCGTCCCGGAGCCCGTACCATATTAATGTTTGCCTTGATATTTCCCCCAACTTCCTGGGATGCCCTGACTGCGTCGCGATCAAGGAATCTGTGGCGAATATCGTGTAATGCGAAACAGCGGAGGCCAGCGGAGGCCAGCGGAGGCCGAGTGGAGGCCGGTGGAGGTAGGAATCGGAGGACGGGGCTGGTCGTAAACGCGCGGAACGGACCGAGGACGCCGGCGTTCTGATAGCGTCCCTCCAGCGCTCGGTACCGTCCCTCGTTCCGCTCCGTGCGTTCCAACCGGCCCCGTCCTCCCGTTCCTACCTCGGCCAGCCTCTCCCCCTGATGTGAAAGCACCTTAACTAAACCGGACCAGACCCGGGCCCCGTCCGTGTCGCTGTCTGGAGAGAGAGAGAGAGAGAGAGAGAGAGAGAGAGAGAGAGAGAGAGAGAGAGAGAGAGAGAGAGAGAGAGAGAGAGAGAGAGAGAGAGAGAGAGAGAGAGAGAGGAACCAGGAGAGAGAGTCGGATCCACAACCCAGCTAGCGCTCTCTAAACTCCAGACCCACATTCTTTTCCCTTCCTTTTATGCAACTGGAACAAATTTATGTCAGCTCAACGGATTCCAGGGGGCACTTTAGAGGAGCGCGCGCCGCGCACACACAAGGCCGCGAGATGCCTGTTGTTGAATTTGACCTGAGGAGGTATTTTGTCCTGGTTAGAGGGTTAGAGGGTTCTCAAAATAAACACAGGAGAGAGACAGACCAGCCGGGAAGACCAGCCGCCTTTTTCTTCCTTTTCTGAGGCGGCGGAAAAACAACGATTACGGACAGAGAGAAAAGGACGTAAAACGACGTTCAAGTGTTGAAGGAGCGGTGTCCTGAGGTTGATTACTCAGAGTCAATAAGCTGCGGCCGGAAGCTATCTAGCCAAGCGTGACATCGACGAAATTGGGAAGTCGTAGAAAATAACGTAAATAAACTTCATCTGTCTCAGCACTGAGTCTGACCCTCCTTGTCAAAGAGCTACCAGTGGGTTGGCGGGGGTGTTGGGTTTCCATATACTAGACGTTTGTATTATCTTACTCTCTCTTCTCTCTCTCTCTCTCTCTCTCTCTCTCTCTCTCTCTCTCTCTCTCTCTCTCTCTCTCTCTCTCTCTCTCTCTCTCTTCTCTCCTTCTCTCCCACTCCCCTTCTCTGGGTCTGTTTGAGTATGGTGTGGTACATTTCAGCGGCCGACGTCTGCCGCCGACTTGCTGTTTCGTATTTGATTGAATTGGACATGTTCCGTTTTTTCATAGTATCTAAAACACTGGACCAAACCCCTCTGAGTGACAATGTGGTGCTGTGACATGGTGGGAACTGGCAGGGTCATAGTCTGGGTCAAGAGATGGAGCCCCGTTTCAAACCCGGGGAATATGTACGGGCACCAAACATGTTTCACCAAACGTTTTTTACTGGTAGTACTGGTACTGGTTTTTCGGGGTGTTCTAGTGGATAGTGAGTTCGACTGGAGTTGGACATGAGTTCAAATCCCACCTGGGAACACCACCACTCGTGTGCCCTTGAGTAAGGCACTTCGCCCTAAGTTACTCCAGGGAGACTGTCCCTGTGTAATCTCTCATTGTAAGTCGCGTTGGAATGAAAGCGTCTAAACGCTAAATGTACGTGTTGCATTCTTGTGTGTGAGTGTGCAGCTCACGTGTGTGCATGGGGTGCGTGCATGCTTCCACGTGTGCGTGTGTGTGAGTCACTCCATCTAAGGGGGGGTTGTAGATACAAATGTGTTTATCTGGAAGTTGATGTGTCCCACAATAGGGGTCCTGTTACTTGTTGCGATTGTAAAACATTGTCTTCCTCTTGGCTCCCGTCCCCTTGGCTGTTGTCCTCTCTTTCGAGGATTTGTCGGGAGTGAACCCGAACTGAACTTGCGTCCCCAATCTAGGTGCCAGGGACGCCATCTTCCCACGACAAGGAGGGATATCGTCTCTTCTTCCGAAATCCCTCTCTCTCCTCTCTCCCCCCTTTTTTACCTACCCCTGTTGTCGAATCATCTCATCGGACGTTTTCAAAGAGACACATGCGTCAGGAAAGCAGCAATTAGTTGGGGTCTGTTTTTTTGTGGTGGGTCCTAACGAACACCAGCGTTAATAGAGGTAGTGTATAGATAGAGGTATAATGTGGTTAATAGAGCTGCACAAAGCAAAACATTCCTTCTTCTCCTCGACGTGACGCTGACCTTGTAAACAAATACTGGGGTACAAAGGCCAAGTCACCCCTTTTAATGTCTGCGGGCCACACCAGGAGAGGTTTGTGTGAGACACCCCCCCACCCCCCCTCCACCCCCCCAGCCCCCCCCCCCCAGCCCCCCGATCGAGAAGGAGAGGGTGAGAGGTCATGTCGGGTCGTGGCAGGTCATTGTAAACAGTGTTGTAATGTATCTTCCGGTGTGTCTCCTTTTGGTGTTTTTTTATTTACGCAAGGTGTTGCGTTGAGACAGACACACACACACACACACACACACACACACATGCATCGCCTTCCAACTTCCACCCTCTCTGTCCCTCTCTTTCTCTGCCCCCTATGTCTGAGGGCATGCCAACACATTTTTTAAATTAATTTACTGTAGGCCAACTGTATCTGTAGGCCAACTGTATCTGTAGGCCCCCTGTAACTGTATCTGCCCCCGCGATTCAATTAGGCCGAAGATGAGGACAAGGCAAGGGTCAGACGAGGACCCGCAGGGTTTCTGTAATCCACAAACAATCGCAGGGTCTCAACAGTATTGAGGTCACACAGTTTGGAGCTGTTGATTATATTTTTTTTTCTGGTTTATGCCATCGCGTGTGCCAGTGTTGAAAGGGGGGGGGGGGTGTTGACGAGCAATTACCCTTACAGTCCAATCACGGCCGTTGGAGCTTGTGCT
The DNA here is from genome assembly GCF_963989245.1 of Nansenia antarctica. NCBI lineage: Eukaryota > Metazoa > Chordata > Actinopteri > Argentiniformes > Microstomatidae > Nansenia > Nansenia antarctica. The sequence goes on from NC_137684.1 coordinate 6,863,043, forward strand.
GGTTGCATGAGAACGTGTTTTTAATTGTGTTTTGATAAGCGGGCCGAGCGTGAGGCTCCTGGAGGGCAGGGAGACTCTGGCTCTGAACCGTTCACTCACCTGGTGACATCGAGCTACTGTGTGTGTGTGTGTGTGTGTGTGTGTGTGTGGAGCTGTGTGTGTGTGTGTGTGTGTGTGGGGGGGGGGGGGAGGGGGGGGGGGGCGGGTTGTGTGTATGTGTGTGTGTGTGTGTGTGTGTGTGTGTGAGGGGGGCGGGTTGGGCGGGTTGTGTGTATGTGTGTGTGTGTGTGTGTGTGTGTGTGTGTGTGTGTGTGGGGGGGGGGGGGGGGGGGGGGGGGGCGGGTTGTGTGTATGTGTGTGTGTGTGTGTGTGTGAGGGGGGGGGGCGGGTTGTGTGTATGTGTGTGTGTGTGTGTGTGTGTGTGTGTGTGTGTGGAGTTGTGTGTGTGTGTGTGTGTGTGTGTGGAGTTGTGTGTGTGTGTGTGTGTGTTTGTGTGTGGAGTTGTGTGTGTGTGTGTGTGTGTTTGTGTGTGTGGAGTTGTGTGTGTGTTTATGTGTGTGTGTGTGTGGAGCTGGTGTGTGTGTGTGTGTGTGTGTGTGTGTGTGTGTGGGGGGGGGGAGGGGGGGGGGCGGGTTGTGTGTATGTGTGTGTGTGTGTGTG
>NC_137684.1:6893702-6916202 GCF_963989245.1 Nansenia antarctica
CTGACTTATATAGATGACTTATATAGATGACTTATATAGACTGACTTATATAGATGACTTATATAGATGACTTATATAGACTGACTTATAGAGACTGACTAATATAGACTGACTTATATAGACTGACTTATATAGATGACTTATATAGACTGACTTATATAGACTGACTTATATAGATGACTTATATAGACTGACTTATATAGACTGACTTATATAGACTGACTTATATAGATGACTTATATAGACTGACTTATATAGATGACTTATATATACTGACTTATATAGATGACTTATATAGATGACTTATATAGACTGACTTATATAGATGACTTATATAGACTGACTTATATAGACTGACTTATATAGACTGACTTATATAGACTGACTTATATAGACTGACTTATATAGATGACTTATATAGACTGACTTATATAGACTGACTTATATAGATGACTTATATAGACTGACTTATATAGACTGACTTATATAGATGACTTATATAGACTGACTTATATAGATGACTTATATAGATGACTTATATAGATGACTTATATAGACTGGCTTATATAGATGACTTATATAGACTGACTTATATAGATGACTTATATAGACTGACTTATATAGACTGACTTATATAGATTACTTATATAGATGACTTATATAGACTGGCTTATATAGACTGACTTATATAGATGACTTATATAGACTGACTTATATAGACTGACTTATATAGATGACTTATATAGACTGACTTATATAGATGACTTATATAGATTACTTATATAGATGACTTATATAGACTGGCTTATATAGACTGACTTATATAGACTGACTTATATAGATGACTTATATAGACTGACTTATATAGACTGACTTATATAGATGACTTATATAGATGACTTATATAGACTGGCTTATATAGACTGACTTATATAGGCTGACTTATATAGATGACTTATATAGACTGACTAATATAGACTGACTTATATAGACTGACTTATACTGTATAGATGACTTATATAGACTGACTTATATAGACTGACTTATATAGACTGACTTATATAGATGACTTATATAGACTGACTTATATAGACTGACTTATATAGATGACTTATATAGACTGACTTATATAGACTGACTTATATAGACTGACTTATATAGACTGACTTATATAGATGACTTATATAGACTGACTTATATAGATGACTTATATAGACTGACTTATATAGACTGACTTATATAGACTGACTTATATAGATGACTTATATAGACTGACTTATATAGATGACTTATATAGACTGACTTATATAGACTGACTTATATAGACTGACTTATATAGATGACTTATATAGATGACTTATATAGACTGACTTATATAGATGACTTATATAGACTGACTAATATAGACTGACTTATATAGACTGACTTATATAGATGACTTATATAGACTGACTTATATAGACTGACTTATATAGATGACTTATATAGACTGACTTATATAGACTGACTTATATAGATGACTTATATAGACTGACTTATATAGACTGACTTATACTGTATAGATGACTTATATAGACTGACTTATATAGACTGACTTATATAGACTGACTTATATAGATGACTTATATAGACTGACTTATATAGACTGACTTATATAGACTGACTGATATAGACTGACTTATATAGATGACTTATATAGACTGACTTATATAGACTGACTTATATAGACTGACTTATATAGATGACTTATATAGACTGACTTATATAGATGACTTATATGGACTGACTTATATAGACTGACTTATATAGACTGACTTATATAGACCGACTTATATAGACTGACTTATATAGACTGACTTATATAGATGACTTATATAGACTGACTTATATAGACTGACTTATATAGACTGACTTATATAGACTGACTTATATAGATGACTTATATAGACTGACTTATATAGATGACTTATATAGACTGACTTATATAGATGACTTATATAGACTGACTTATATAGACTGACTTATATAGATGACTTATATAGACTGACTTATATAGACTGATATAGACTGACTTATATAGATTACTTATATAGACTGACTTATATAGACTGACTTATATAGACTGACTTATATAGACTGACTTATATAGATGACTTATATAGACTGACTTATATAGACTGACTTATATAGACTGACTTATATAGATGACTTATATAGACTGACTTATATAGACTGACTTATATAGACTGACTTATATAGACTGACTTATATAGACTGACTTATATAGATGACTTATATAGATGACTTATATAGACTGACTTATATAGATGACTTATATAGACTGACTAATATAGACTGACTTATATAGACTGACTTATATAGATTACTTATATAGACTTACTTATATAGACTGACTTATATAGATGACTTATATAGACTGACTTATATAGACTGACTTATATAGACTGACTTATATAGATGACTTATATAGACTGACCTATATAGACTGACTTATATAGATGACTTATATAGACTGACTTATATAGACTGACTTATATAGACTGACTTATATAGACTGACTTTTATAGATGACTTATATAGACTGACTTATATAGACTGACTTATATAGATGACTTATATAGACTGACTTATATAGACTGACTTATATAGACTGACTTATATAGACTGACTTATATAGATGACTTATATATACTGACTTATATAGACTGACTTATATAGATGACTTATATAGACTGACTTATATAGATGACTTATATAGATGACTTATATAGACTGACTTATATAGACTGACTTATATAGACTGACTTATATAGATGACTTATATAGACTGACTTATATAGACTGACTTATATAGATGACTTATATAGACTGACTTATATAGACTGACTTATATAGACTGACTTATATAGACTGACTTATATAGATGACTTATATAGATGACTTATATAGACTGACTTATATAGACTGACTTATATAGACTGACTTGTATAGACTGACTTATATAGTGTTACGGCTGGGCCTTCACACACGCCCTCCCCCGCCCCCACAGCTCGAGCACCCGCCCCCACAACTCGAGCACAGCGTGCTCTCCGCCGCAGGTGAAGCTCGTTCCCGGTGATTGGAGGGTTATCCAGCCACAGCCAAACCAACACACCTGTCTCCACGAGATGGGTCCAGCTGCAGCTGGAATGTGGGGCCGAATGGAATGTGAGGATGGAATGGAATGTGGGGCCGAATGGAATGTGCCTGTGTGCGCATGCGCATAGCACGAGCGAGCCTGTGTGTTGATTGCTGTCAGGGAAGTTGTCTTGGTGAACGTTTGAAGACATCAGTCAGTTATTATCTACCGAGAGATTCAGATTTAGATTACTGCCATGGCTCACTACAGAGTAAGTAGAAACTAACCCTAACGTGCTATGTATATGTTTAACAGTCGTGTGTTACAGTTTATTACGACAGAAAGCACATACGGAGGTAGCAAGATGGCCTCGCGGTGTAAATATAGCAACATTGAACAGCCTCTAAAAGGTAATAAATGACTTTAACATCGTGTATAACGTTCATAATATCGTGTATAATGTTCATAATATAGTGCTTAATGTCCACATTGTCGAGTGTAACGACTATTTATCGTGTATGAGGCCATGGAAAAAGATAGCTTGGTGAAAACGAAAGTAGCCAGGATGCTACAAACAATGCAACATTGAATAGCCTTTAAAAGGTAATAAATGACTTTAATATCATGAACAACGTTCATAATAGGATGTATAAACCCAGGAAGGACAAAATTCACGTTAAAACTTTTTCTGAAAGGTTAAGGAATTCTTGTATTATCGAGTGTAAAGTCCGCTAGTTAGCGCGGGGCTAGCGGAGGTTAAAAACATGGCGTCGCTGAGGAAAATGAAAAATTTTGAACAGCCTCTAAAAAGTAATAAATGACTTTAATATCGCGTATAAAGTTCATAATAGCGTGTATAACGTTGATAATATAGTGCTTAATGTCCACATTGTCGAGAGTAATGGCTATTCTATCGTGTATAATGTCTGAGAGACAGTGCTAGTCATGAGCTATTATTTATCATCTATCATATATGTTAGTACCTATCATCTATCATCTAACATTACCATCTATCATCTACTATTTATCATCTAACATTTTCATCTATACTATATCATCTAACAGTATCATCTATCATCTACTATTTATCATCTAACATTATCATCTATACTATCTATCATCTAACAGTATCATCTATCATCTACTATTTATCATCTAACATTATCATCTATACTATCTATCATCTAACAGTATCATATATCATCTACTATTTATCATCCAACATTATCATCTATACTATCTATCATCTATCATCTACTATTTATCATCTAACATTATCATCTATACTATCTATCATCTAACAGTATCATCTATCATCTACTATTTATCATCTAACATTATCAGCATACATATCAGTTCATCTCTCTGTCTACATACAGTTCATCTCTCTGTCTACATACAGTTCATCTCTCTGTCTACATACAGTCCATCTCTGTCTACATACAGTTCATCTCTGTCTACATACAGTTCATCGCTCTGTCTACATCCAGTTCATCTCTCTGTCTACATACAGTTAATCTCTGTCTAGTTTAAAGTTCTGTTATATTTCAATTGCCTTAGTTATTAGATTAGATTCGATTCAAATGTATTGTATCACCACCAGCAGTAGCAGTATCACCACCAGCAGTAAGTTTGGCATGTAACCGGAGTGCAAATATAACTATTATGTTATATTAACTATTACTATTATAACATATACTATGTATGTGCAGGTATGTACAGATGGTAAATAAGAGGAATGGTGAATATAAATACATTATATGTATAGGGTAAATATGTGTATAGGATATGAACAGCAGTATTATACAGCAATATTATACAGTATTATACATGAATATTCTATGCAGGTAGGCTATGTCTATAAGCTATTTTACAGTATTGTACATGAACTCTGCTATATGCAGGTATGACTATGAGCTATATGTGGGTTTGTCAGGGGGGTAATCCATAGTCTTCTGGTCAAAGTTATGTCTGTGGAATCATCTAAGAACGTTCAATTTGACCAATTAGGCCCTTTCTTTTTCTAGATGCATATTACATGTCAGAGAGAAAGGTCGTTGCCAGAGCTGAAAAGATGCAGCACCTGCTGCCAGCAGTTTCACTGTCCTTTCTGCGATGCAATGGTTTTCAAGCCAACAATTCTAAGTAAGGTGAAGAGGCACTTGGAGGGCCATTTCAACCGGGCAGTTTTCCATGAAGGTAAAGTTGGCCAACATTCTCTGGGGAATGCAAATGGAGTTGCAGTAGAGACCAATTCCATTTGAGCAATGAATCAAAACTAACCCTTCTGTGACATTTGTGGGAGGTATATGATTTAGATGTTGTGTAGCATATTCAATTGACAAATGATCATAGAATAATAAGGTAACACTTTAAAAAGGATCATTATAATCAATAATAATATTACAATTCTATGCTCTGTTATAGGGTATACCATTCACAGATGTGGGTTACAATGTAACCGAGCGTTACATTATCACTGCATCCACTGCCAGTCAACAATTTTACTTCAGGTGGACGTCATGAACCACCTTAGATCGTGCAAGCACAACCCAGCTGCAGCAACCACCGCTGCAGTGACTGCCACTTCCACTGCAGCGACCGCCACTGCAGCGACCACCACTGCAGCAACCACCACCGCCACTGCAGCGACCGCCACTGCAGCAACCACCACCGCCACTGCAGCGACCACAATGCCAACCCCCCCGGGTGGACAGATGAAAAGGGTACATCAGCAGCAATCCAAACAAAAATGTCCTATCTGCCGTCTTAGCATGAACAAAAAAAAACTTAAAGTGCACATAAAGAGGAAGCACACAAATAAGCAGAAGGACATAACAGCAAATTCCCACCTTCAAAGTGACTGTATAGATCCTATCAATGGGATCTATGCTGTCCTTAAGACGTTTCATGGTGCCAGCACTCCTCTGCATGCCCAGTTAAAAGTATGGGGGGAAAATCAACATGTTTCATGTGAATCTGCAAAGTGCCAAAAGAACATGGAGGTTGCATGGAGGAGTGGATTAGTCTCTTTTCAATGCATACACCTGAAATCTATACTATACTGTACATCATATCCTTCTCCTCCGGTACTTCATGAGGGAACCCTTAAAGAGATGGTTACCAGCAAGTGGTTTGGGGAAGACAAAAAACAGCTCTGCCTCACTCGACAAAAGCTTGCAGAAAACATCAAAATACCTCTCTCTGTGCACACTGAAGTTGGAGCCCCTCAGTCCAAAAAGTACATATCCGTTTTTGAACCCACAGTTTCATATTACAGTCTTTTGGGAAGAGTCATGGTGTCGTATGACATCAAAAAGAACACATGGCACTGTCCGTGCCTAAAGACTAAGAGATCATGCCCACATAAATACATCGCCAAATGGCACCTCTTTCAAACAGATCGTGAACTATTTAGAAAAGTCCGGAGTACTGATGTGGACTTCCAGAGCACAGCAACAGAGGACCAAGACAGTCATGATGATGAGACGACTGATCTGGGAGATCTTCTGTATCCACCAACCGAGTATAAGAAAATGGAAGGCATGGTGCAGTATATCCTAAACCACAAGAAATTGCCTGCTGTTCTCCCTGAAGACGTACGCCTTCCATCAGTGGGAAAAGAGTATCCAAGGCACCTCATTCCACAGGAAATGGTATGCCAGCACTGCCCAGGCAACGTGTCCCTGAGTGACCCAGTCCTCATTACATGCAAGGCCAAAATCCTCACCACCACACAGGTTGTTCAAGGTAGGTCAGCGAAGGTTAATGTTGTTAATCAATTTATCTTATAACAATCTACTTTGGGGGATTTGTTTCTCTTGTATTTATTATTCATACATAATGTGTTGTGATTCTTGTTGAATCTTTGGATTTCCAGATATCTCAACCTACTGTAAATCCTGCCCACAATGTGGAGCCTACTTCCGGTACCAAGAGTGGAAAGAAGGTTTACATAACTTTGATGACCACATCATACTCGCTCTCCCTTTATGCATCACCATAAGGAGCATGCTACAGGTAATGTTTGATAAAACTTTAATTGAAGTATTGGGTTAATTTACAAATGAATTGCTACATTACATTTGGTTTTTCCATAATATCTTTCTCTCTAAGTTCCATACTGCAGTGAGTCGAGTGGTCGGAGTTTTGGAGTTGACCACTGGTGTACAGTACCCCTCTGCTGATACGGTGCTCCATGGTTATCTCCACTTTGAAGCCCTCACAGCACATGATTACGAGTATTCTTGCGTAACCTGTGGTGATCATCCACCTGCAGTAATCATGGACCTCCATAAGAAGGGTGCCTTCAATTTGTCAGGTAAGAATGCTTTCATGGAATAGACAGATTTAGATGTTAATTGCAGACCGGGATTGCTCTCAGAATTTACTTACAATATTTCCTCCTTATTTGTTTAGTGAGTGACCTTCCCCAACCTCCTGAGGACTTCAATGGAGAGGTCGATATAGATCTTTTTTGGGAGGCACTTTCAAGGGAAAGGATCGGCCGAGGATTTGTAACAAGTAATGCAAGACAAGACTAATGGGCACATGCTGAACATTTTCCAATGACTGCAGAAATCTGACAACCACATGGAGATACATGTTGTGGTAGATGTTTATCAAGATGGCACTTCACTTTCAACTCTTGAATGTATTAACGTTTTTCTTTTCCTTTTATAAAGGTCAACAAAAAAAAACATTTACTGTTCCGCCAACTTTCCACTATTGGGCTCCTTGGATTGGAAAAAAAACACGACGCTCTAACCAGGTCATTAATACGGAATTTCAGAAAATCCGTCCAGCAAAACAAGCTGAGGTGCGGGAAATAACAGTCTCAGAAGACCGGCTGACAGAAGAACTGTACAAGCAGAAGGTAAAAATAACTGTTTATTTTTCCTTTTAGGAGTGAATTAGGGCCATGATTCCACCTGAAAACATCCAGCGCTCTATACATTTGAACATATTGTATTTTGTAGGTTGAAGTGATTCGCACATTATGTAAGGAGTGTGGACTGGATTCATCTGGATCACGCACTGATCTCCTCCAGAGATTGTCTCTTGAAATGAAATCAAGGGAGGCATACGACAAGGTGTTCCAAAAGATCTGGGCTGCGTCAGGTAAGCTTACAATTTAACACAGTACATGTCCGAGCTAATATTACTGATTAATTTCTTCTGATTAATATGATCTCTGAGGGTGAAAACATTTTTAGCAGCATATCCTTTTTAAAACCGTTTCATTTGATGTCTTTTTAAAATATATTTCAGGTGGCTGGGCTGTGATTATGTGTCCATGTGGCATCGTTTACAGTATTAAATGTAACATTCGAGCGGAAAGCCCACGTGACTTCACAGATCTTCTCCTCTCTTGGAAACACATGCCAAACATTGTGATATATGACTTTGCACGTGGACTGGCAACACACATGAATCTAAGAGAACCACAAATATTGCCTTTCAAACCTTTTGAGGGACGGCTATCTGCTCCAACTCCAGACAACATAACGCAGGCCAAAGAGGGAAAGCTGAAGGTGTCACTACCTTGGCTGAACAGTAAGAAACTGGTCCCAGACAGTGGTGGCCATCCAATCACCGGTTCAGCAGAGCATTATGCTCTCTATGACAGATTCCATGAAGATAACACAAAGGATGACCGTGATGCTCTTCGGAAGCTTCGCCTGGTCCCGCAGCTTGCTGGAAAAGTAAACAGTCAAGTAGCAGAACAGTTGTTTTCAAGGATGAAGAAAAACAACTACTTCCTAAACATGAGTTTACCATCAACCCATATATTCCTCATGAGGAATATCATCCACCACAATAACATGGGCAAAAACAAACGACGACTGGATGAGCTCAAAAAGGCTTTTGGAACAAAGAATATAGCAATGAACATCCACAGCCAGGCAGTATTGGGTAACTTTCCAAATTTAGTTTTGCTATGCAATTATATCAAAATGCAACACATTAATCACAGTATTGTTGAAATATTTATTTAATTTTTAGGAAACCCAGTATTGTCAGACACATCTGCCACTGCTCCAATGGACACTGATGAACCACTTGGTGAGTAATGGGGTGGAGGTGGGGGTGTTCTTGTCCTGTCATCTTATTTTTTTTTCTGTATGGCTGGAGGCTCACAGCATATCAGGATCAGAAATTTCTTGGAATTCATGATTTAGATTTTTCAAACATGCCTTAACATGAATGACTGGAAATCTCTTATGTTTTTTAGTGGCAGCAGTGCCCCCAACAGCAGCCCCCACTGTGCCCCTGACAGAGACCCTTGGCGTGGCAGCAGCCCCCACTGTGCCCCTGACAGAGACCCTTGGCGTGGCAGGCGTGGCAGCAGCCCCCACTGTGCCCTCCATAACAGCAGCGACAAACAAGTTCTGGGACGAGGATTGGAATCCTATCCAGGAACAACTGGTAAGCTAATCAATCCAAATATAAATGCTTAGTCAAAGTATACAGTACAGCATTATCTGACTCAAAATAAATCAATAGGTAATAACTAATTATAATTAATAACTGTTATTCGCAGCTCAATTACGTCCTGGACAAGGGACGGTCGGCGGAAGAATATATTGTCAAAGAAGGACCCATATGTCTGAGGCGTGAAGAACTCTGGAGCCTGGGATTGCAAAGAGACATGGATTCAACTGTGAGTAGTGGGAAGTAGGTGAACACAAGGAAGGTTAAAGCATATTTTGTATTTGCTTTCATGCTTGTTCACTGATGAGTTTTGTTTCTTGCAGATCGGGAATGCCTGCATGACAATCATCAAAGAAGTAGCTCGGCTACATGTAAGTCAATCTATACAAAAGACTATAGCATAAATGAAACACAATGCAATTGTTTATGCATTGTTATACCATTTGTATTTCAATGTCATTTATTCCGTAGGGCAAAGACATTTATATAGCGGACATGTTCGTAGTTCCTTCATGGAAGACTACACCACCCACCATGCTTGACTTTCCAGTAAGTCAGTGTACATAAAATAGCAACATTTATGCTGTTAAAAATATTAATGCTGTTAGACAGCATAACATGTATGCCGTTAAAAATGTACTTATGTATAATGACAACTTTTTTTCATTCATGTTAGAATGATCTAGACATGAAAGACTTCTTAGTCTTCCCAGCTTGGACCAATGCAAATGGGCCGAACCACTACGTTCTCTGTGTAAGGCTATGTTACTGTCATTAGATGATATGAGTATATATGGTTATTGTGCAGTTTGAATAATGTGTATTCCAACAGAATGAAATCCAGCTCTACTCCTTGTCCTAATGACTAACTGTTGTGCAACTCGTAACCTATTGCCACATTATAGATCATGCAGCCATTGCGGAAAGAGTTACTCCTCTTGGACTCTCAGTACGCAAACCATCGATACGGGTTTGCAGATGCGGATTACAGAGTCCTGTTTAGGTCCTCAGATAAGACATATTGGTTGCCAAGTTCATATAAAATTACATTATGGCTACGTTCCTATAGCCTGTACGTACTAGTAAGTTTTGGCTATGTTCCTAAAGCCTCTGTGTGCATGATTTTTAGGGTTGGGTATCAAGAACAGAACAGAGTACTGAGTGGTACTGGTTTCAACATGTATAATACTAGAAAAGTATTGATTTGTTTTTTGGCACCACAATTGAAAAAAATTCGACCATACCCAACCCTAATTGTTTGGCTACGTTCCTATAGCCTCTGGTTTTGCTATGTTCTGATTACATGTCATCATTGGTTGTCACATGTATCTCTTTCAAAACAATATTGTTCATTTTATCTTATTATTATTAACATCTATCTGTGATGTTAACTCCGATTTTAACTCTGTGTTAGACAGAAGAAACCTCAATCTGTAAATTTTGATGTGACTCATACTGTACATGTGACAGCCACTGTAGATTTTTGTCCACCAGTACTGAATAATTGTAATGGTTACATTACTTAACACATAATATCCTTCTCTCAATAATTGTATATTTCTCTATAGCAATCTAGCACAGCAAATCGACCCTGGGACCTGGACTGAAAAAACTGGCCATGATATGGGGAACTTACCACGCCAGCTCTATGGAAATGACTGTGGGGTTTTTATGCTTATGGTAAGGTCTAATTTTTTTTTTGGGGGGGGGGGGGGAATTACATGCCGGCTTTTGTCAACATTATGAATAAAATTGCCTTCCGCTTTGTCTGTTCCAGTACACCCTGTCCCTTGTCCTGAACACAGGGTTTGAGTTCCATGTGGTAAGTTAGAATACCATTTAACCACAGAACAATTAGGCTAGTTAAAATAATGTTTATGTTGCACCATACTATTCATCTCGAAGAGAAGGAATACATTATGGACAAAAGATTATCCGCGTCGCTGTAATTTATTTCAGACGGACATGCCTCGGATCCGCGAGTGGTGGTGTCTCTTTCTCATGGAGCGTTTCAAAATACAAGGGTATGACAGCCCTGATCAATATGTGTATTCATTTTGGTAACACTTAATGTATAGGGTCACTGGCAGAAGATGTAAAACATCTGAAACTTAATGGAGCATTTGTTGGATGCATAAGTTAACACCCACATTCTATCAGTATAACATCATTAAAAAGATATTGGAAAAAGCCCAGGCATCAAGGCCATAGCCTTTTGCTATCCAATACTTAAAATTAATTTTGTTGTTTGAAAGGTATGGCCAGGTGTTTGCCTTTTGGACCAATGAGGCCAGAGGGTTGCTTAACGGTAACCATAACCCGGTCTACAGAATCCCAAGCGGGAGGGCCAGCACGACAAAACTTCCAGCCCATGTCCGGTGAAGATATTGAAAGGTATTTTTTGGGTTGATTTTTGGTGCCGGCTTTGCTGTGGTAAAAATGGTAGCGGGTGCGTGGGTCAAGGAGAAATCTGAAAAGAGTGAGGTCCTGCCAGACCTGCAGTTCATCGCCAGATCGTAGCCTTATGTTCACGGTACTATCTTGCTCCTTGTGTTTTTCTAGTAACCTGCCTTCTTTCCAAACCCTGCCTTACCCCGTTTGTGTTCTCTCCCAAGATTCCCACGGACCCTCCCTCGCGTCTCCCCGGCCCCGGCTCTCGCATTCCCAAAGGCTCTGTACCCTGATGGATGTATACTGACGGAGCTGCCATTGTACACTCAACCAACCAAGTGTCCACATTTGTCGAACATAGCAGCAGTGTATTCATGCCTTAGCTAGAGCACAAGTTGAAAGAGCTGTCAGAGAGCCCCTTGACAGCACAAACTGGTCTATTGTGATATACGTCTCCTTCCTGACTTTATAGTTTTTGTTTTACATCTTGTGTGCTTGTTAGTGCTCTAGCCACACAGAAAGACACTGCTGCCATATTAACCAAAGGTGGAAACTGTTGTGTCCTACTGACTCACCTGCCAGTGAGGACGCAGAGACTTTACCACTGTGCCACCAGAGCGCCCATTTTTATTCTTATATTTTGTTCTGTTATTAGTCTCTGTGGAGCATTGTGGGAATATGTTTTTATTTTAAGTGTACAATTTGTATGTATATACTGTATGTACACCTGTACATTTGATGTGTGCCTTTTCCTGCACCTTTACACTGCTGCATTGTTATTTTCATTGTATTTTTATTATCTTGTTGTAATATTGTTTATAATAAATTTGTCAAAATATATATTGTCTATTTTCATCCTGGTAAAACTTAAGACGTGTAAAATGTTATACCCAATTTTAATTGTAGGTGTGTTTACAAGAATTAACACAGTATCCCTCTATCTATTCAACCCTACCTCCTTCCTAGCTGCCACGGATTGTCAATAAAAGAAATAAACAAATAAACCTGTTCCGTCCTCTGACCTTTTAAAAGTAGACAATCTGGTTTAGGCAACTTAGATTACAAGTCAGTTTTGGGAAAAGTAAGTGAACACAGAAGAGCACAGCTTGTGATAACGGCTGCAGTGACTACTTATGAGTTTTATATTGTTAATATATTGTGTGAGCAAAAAGAAAAGAAAAATACATTTTATGAAGTATAGTTAATTTACTCATATACAGTATGTATATCCTCTGGCTTGTTTGTAGAACTGCCCTGTATTGTTGACAAAGCTAAACCCTATTGATATGAAGTCTACTGGGAACAAGAGAGGATGCCATCAGTATTGCATTACTGAGTTAAGATTTGGTACTGAGGAAAGGTCAGCGTTTAGGGGTAACTGGATAGCACTTGGAACACCATCCGTGTTCCATTTCTTGGTTTGACTGTGCCATCTAACCCTAGGTTATGAGGGAATCAAGTACATGTGGTTGGTGTCACAATTATGTATAACTAATACACAATCTATGCTGAGTCTTTCAGGCTTCATGTTAAGTATTGCATAAATCACAGATGTAACATTCATAAATGCTAGAGATCATCATTTGACTCACTTCATCAGTCAGTTCTACAAATCGGAATGTTAAACTCAATGGTTCAATGATAAACTCAATAGAATCCAACTGGATTCCCTCTTGTAAACAGTAGGTATTGGCGATTTTTTGGGAGGAGTAAGCATTATGTCACACGTGAAATAGACTTAGCATTTCATGTCTTGGTGGTTTACAAAAACGTTCACTGATTGTGTGTATTGAATGTTCAGTCATGAGAGAGCATCAATCGTTCATGAAGGACATAGTATATAAAGGAGAATGCCAGTTGTTGGGTGTTTTCCGTCTAGGTGTTTCCCACGCATGATTGGCCATGAGGAAATGCATAAGATCTTAGGTGAGTTCCATAAAATGCTCTGGGTTCTTTCGTCTGCTAGGGGTTTACTGTGTAACCACGGGAATGGTCTAACATGTGGCTTGTGTTTCTAGAAAGACTGAAAACTAGATCCTCTTTTAAGAGAGGGTAAAAACTAGACCACTGAAAAGCATCATAATGCTAGTGTTAGGAGTTCCCCTGCCACTTATTTATTTTGTTGTTTCTTAAGTGAGCTGCTGTAACGCATTAATTTCTAGCATCTGCTATTGTAACCATGTACTTTAGTAACTTTGTCTCAATGATAATATAATAATAATAATAATAATAAATGGTTAAAGTGTATAGCACACTTTAATAATATAATAATAATAATAGTAATACATTGTATTTGTATAGCACACTACTGGAAACTGTTCTCCGCTGCAATACTCCAATTTATCACTACTGGAAACTGTTCTCCGCTGGGTGGCGCTACATTCCATTCGGCCCCACATTCCATTCCATCCTCACATTCCATTCGGCCCGCTGCAGCTAGATACTACTGGTCTCCACTCCCAATCAACCCTCTGGCTACATCTACCCTGGACTCCCTTCATTCATCGTCAGTTCTTCCCTAAGAATGACCTGGCAAGTATCCTCTGTGACTAGTCGTGAACTTTGCTCTCGTGCCTAACTTTGTGATTCGTTTATATCTTATGTACTGGCCTACCGTGGAGACTTACCCTGTTTTTCTGTTCCTCCACAGCCCACGCCAACCACTACCGCCAGCCCGCCAGGTTGAAACCCCCGGACTCATCCTTTCAGTTTTTCCACTGTAAATAAATACCCTACGGGGCTTCACAGTATTCTGCCTCCGTTGTCGTGTCCTTGAGCCCCCTCGCCACCGTGGCTTAACAGAAGAACTGACCATGCAATTGGGCTCAGACGACACGAAGGACCGGGCACCATCTCCCACCCCTGGATCCGGTCCGACGGCTATCCAAATCCTCGCTGAACACACTCACCTCCTCCAGGCGGCCGCTACAGCGTGCCAGGCCCTGAACACTCGCATTACAACCCAGGAGGCTAACCAGGAGCACCGCGCCACCCAGATGCAGCACCTCATCACTACGACCCAAGCGCTTACGGCACAGGTGGCCGCGCTCGCAGCCTTTGCCCCCCCCCCTGCTCTCCCTGACCCTGCCCAGCTACCGGCACCACCTACTGGACAGCCACGGGAGCCCCACCTAGCCAGCCCCCGCCCCTTCGACGGAGTCTTCGCCCAGTTCCGAGGCTTCATCCTCCAGTGTGAGTTGGTGTTCTCGCATCAGCCCAGCCAGTTCTGGTCGCCGGCAGCCCGGGTGGCGTTTATCACCAACCTCACCACCGGCGACGCCCTGAATTGGGTCCAGGCCACCCTCTGCGCCCGCCCTGACCTGTTCGGTGACTACGCTACCTTCCTCACGGAGTTCAAGAGGGTTTTCGACCACCCCACTGCAGGACAGGAGGTCGGGGCGCGACTGATGTCACTCCACCAGGGGAACCGGACCGCGGCGGCCTACTCTACCGAGTTTCGCACCCTGGCAGCCGGAAGCGGATGGAATGACAGGGCACTGCGATCTGCTTTCCGCCAGGGGCTGAGTGAGGTCATCAAGGACGAGCTCGTCCGGGACAGACCCGCCACCCTGGACGAACTAGTGGCCCTAGCCATCGACGTTGACGAGCGCTCCCGGGAGCGTCGGAGAGAGAGAGGGCGCTACCAGACCAGCTCGCCACGCCCCCAGGACCCTATCGTCACAGCCAACCCCTCCTCCGCACGGGAGTCGACCTACACCCCATCCACTGGCGAGGAGCCGATGCAGCTTGGTCGAGCCCGCCTCACCACGGCGGAGAAGGAGAGGAGAAGGGCCCAGGGCCTGTGCCTCTACTGTGGAGAGAAGGGACACCTCCGTGACACCTGCCCGTCCCTATCAAAAGGGCAGGCTCACCCGAAGGGGGAATCCGGGTGAGCCGTGTCTCTCAATCCCCACCTACCACCAGCCCAGCCAGGTTCTCTGTCACCCTCTCCTGGCAGGGGCAGAACCTCACGGTCGAGGCCATCATTGACTCGGGAGCAGACGAGAACTTCATGGACGCCCAGCTGGCCCGCTCAGCTGCCATTCCCCTCGTTGCCCTCGAGACCCCCCTCTCCGTCTCAGCCCTAGACGGACACAGCCTGGGGCCTCTCACCCACCGCTCTACACCCCTCTCCTTGACCGTCTCTGGGAACCATGTGGAGGAGATCCGGTTCTACATCCTCAAGACCCCCCAGTCCCCGCTCATCCTGGGACGACCGTGGCTCGAGCTCCACATTCCCCATGTCAGCTATGGTGAGGGACGTATCCTGAGCTGGAGTACCGCATGTTACGCCCGGTGCCTCCGTGCCGCCCATACCCCCTCATCGCCTCTGCGACCGCCTCCGGCTCCCCCTGACCTCTCCTCCATCCCAGAGGTCTACCACGACCTCGGAGAGGCCTTCAGCAAGGAGCGTGCTCGCACCCTGCCCCCTCACCGGCCCTACGACTGTGCCGTCGAGCTCCGCCCTGGCAACAAACTTCCAGTCAGTCGCCTCTACAACCTTGCCCCCCCGGAAAAGGCAGCCATGGACACCTACATCTCCGACTGTCTGGCTGAGGGGCTCATCCGTCCATCACACTCCCCGGTGGCAGCGGGGTTTTTCTTCGTTAAGAAGAAGGATGGAACCCTCAGGCCATGCATTGACTACCGTGAGCTCAATGCCATCACCGTCCGGAACACCTATCCTCTCCCCCTCATGAGCTCCAACTTTGAGCCCCTCCTTGGGGCCACCATCTTCACTAAGCTGGACCTCCGGAACGCCTACCATCTGGTCCGGATTCGTGAGGGTGACGAGTGGAAGACGGCGTTCAAGACCCCCCGTGGCCACTATGAGTATCTCGTCATGCCCTTCGGTCTCACTAACGCCCCCTCTGTCTTTCAGGCCCTCATGAACGACGTCCTCAGGGACATGCTGGACATCTTTGTCGTCCTCTACTTAGATGACATCTTAGTATTCTCCAGGAACCCTGAGGAGCACATCCAACATGTCCGCCTAGTCCTCCAGCGCCTACTGGAGAATCGCCTTTTTATTAAGGCTGAGAAATGCTCCTTCCACACTCACTCTGTGGAGTTCCTGGGTCTCATCGTGGAGGGTGGGTTGACTCGCCCTGACCCCAAGAAGACTCAGGCCGTCGTCGAGTGGGGCCAACCTACCACCCGGAAACAGCTGCAGTCCTTCCTCGGCTTTGCCAACTTTTACCGGCGATTCATCCGGGACTTCAGCCGGGTAGCCGCCCCCCTCACTGCCCTCACCTCCCCCCTGCGCCAGTTCACATGGACACCTGCAGCCAGCGCGGCCTTCAGTGAACTGAAGAGGCTCTTCACCTCGGCGCCGGTCCTGATAAACCCAGACCCCTCTAGGCCCTTCATTGTGGAGGTGGACGCCTCAGACACAGGCGTCGGTGGTGTGCTCTCTCAACAGTCGGAGGACCAGACCGTGCACCCCTGCGCCTTCTACTCCCGCCGTTATACCTCCGCCGAGGCCAACTATGACATCGGGAACCGCGAGCTGCTGGCGGTGGTGGAGGCGTTCCACGAGTGGCGGCACTGGCTGGAGGGCGCAGAGCACCCCTTCACCGTCTGGTCGGACCATAAGAACCTGACCTACATCAAGTCAGCCAGGCGGTTGAACTCCCGTCAGGCACGCTGGGCCCTGTTCCTCGGGCGGTTCAACTTCCTCCTCACGTTCCGTCCGGGCTCCCTGAACGCCAAGGCGGACTCCCTCTCTCGACTCCATGCTGCAGAGGAGGAACCCACCACTCCTGACACCATCGTTCCATCCTCCCGGGTCGTTGGAGTGGTCACCCTGGAGATCGAGGCGGTGGTCAGAGCTGCACAGCGCACCCAGCCAGATCCCCGACCGGGGTCCCCCGGCCGTCTCTTCGTCCCGGACGCCGTCAGGACCAAGGTGATGCAGTGGGGCCACGCCAGCCGCTTCGCCTGCCATCCTGGGGCCCTACGCACACTGTCCTTCCTGCGCCGGCGGTTCTGGTGGTCCACCATGGCCGCGAACGTCAGGGAGTTCGTCTCGGCCTGCCCTACCTGCGCTCGCAGCAAGGCATCCCACCGGCCGCCTTCAGGACTGCTGCGGCCTCTACCCGTGCCCGGTCGACCGTGGTCCCACCTCGCCATGGACTTCGTGACCGGCCTTCCCCCGTCTCTAGGCAACACGGTCATCCTTACCATCGTGGACCGCTTCTCCAAGTCCGTGCGGTTGGTAGCTCTGGCAAAGCTACCGACCTCGGCGGAGACGGCAGAGCTACTCACCACCCACGTCTTCCGCCTTTACGGGCTTCCCCAGGATGTGGTTTCCGACCGTGGCCCCCAGTTCACATCCAAGGTGTGGCAGGCCTTCTGTTCTGGGATTGGGGCCACGACCAGCCTCTCCTCCGGCTACCATCCCCAGACCAATGGGCAGGCGGAGAGAGCCAACCAGAGCCTGGAGTCGGCACTCCGCTGCATGTCCTCCCTCCATCCATCCTCCTGGAGCAAGGACCTACCCTGGGTGGAGTACTCTCTGAACGCCATGGTAAATGAAGCCACCGGCCGGTCCCCCTTCGAGTGCTCCTTGGGGTACCAGCCACCCCTGCTTTCTACCCAGGGGGGCGAAGCGTCGGTACCATCGGTCCAGGCACACCTCCTTCGCTGTCGTCGGGTCTGGACCTCCGTACGCTCGGCCTTGCTTCGGGCCACCGCCCGAACTACCCGAAGCGCCAACCGTCGTCGCACTCCAGCTCCGGTGTACCAGGTGGGCCAGAGGGTCTGGCTCTCCACGGCGGATCTCCCCCTCAATGTCCCCTCCCGGAAGTTGGCGTCGAGATACATCGGCCCCTACGCCATCGACCGGGTCATCAACCCCGCTGCCATCCGGCTGGTCCTCCCTCACTCCCTCCGTCGGATCCACCCGGTGTTCCACGTCTCCCGGGTTAAGCCCCATGTCGCCAGCGACCTGATGCCACCAGCCCCTGCACCGCCCCCTCCTCAGTTGGTGGATGGCCACCCCCAGTGGGCGGTAAGGAAGATCCTCAGGGTTCGTCGCTGTGGCCGGGGTTTCCAGTACCTGGTGGACTGGGAAGGATATGGCCCAGAGGAACGGAGCTGGATTCCCCGGTCCCAGATCATGTCCCCAGTCCTCCTCAGGGACTTCTATCGGGCCCACCCGGAGGCTCCGGGCCGGTCGCCAGGAGGCTCCCCCTCGGGGGGGGGTCCTGTTACGGCTGGGCCTTCACACACGCCCTCCCCCGCCCCCACAGCTCGAGCACCCGCCCCCACAACTCGAGCACAGCGTGCTCTCCGCCGCAGGTGAAGCTCGTTCCCGGTGATTGGAGGGTTATCCAGCCACAGCCAAACCAACACACCTGTCTCCACTCCCAATCAACCCTCTGGCTACATCTACCCTGGACTCCCTTCATTCATCGTCAGTTCTTCCCTAAGAATGACCTGGCAAGTATCCTCTGTGACTAGTCGTGAACTTTGCTCTCGTGCCTAACTTTGTGATTCGTTTATATCTTATGTACTGGCCTACCGTGGAGACTTACCCTGTTTTTCTGTTCCTCCACAGCCCACGCCAACCACTACCGCCAGCCCGCCAGGTTGAAACCCCCGGACTCATCCTTTCAGTTTTTCCACTGTAAATAAATACCCTACGGGGCTTCACAGTATTCTGCCTCCGTTGTCGTGTCCTTGAGCCCCCTCGCCACCGTGGCTTAACAATATAGACTGACTTATATAGATGACTTATATAGATGACTTATATAGACTGACTTATATAGATGACTTATATAGATGACTTATATAGATGACTTATATAGACTGACTTATATAGACTGACTTGTATAGACTGACTTATATAGATGACTTGTGATCATTAAACGCCGGCTCTACGTCCTGCGCCACAGCCGCCCCCGGGCTTGTTGTAACGCGTGGGATGGAGGGATGAGGAGGAGGAGGGATGAGGAGGAGGAGGAGGAGGAGGGATGAGGAGGGATGAGGGGGGATGAGGAGGGATGAGGAGGGATGAGGAGGGATGAGGAGGGAGGAGGAGGGATGAGGGGGGAGGAGGAGGGATGAGGAGGAGGAGGGATGAGGAAGGATGAGGAGGGATGAGGAGGGATGAGGAGGGATGAGGAGGGATGAGGAGGGATGAGGGGGGATGAGGAGGGATGAGGAGGGATGAGGAGGGATGAGGGGGGATGAGGAGGGATGAGGAGGAGGGATGAGGAGGGATGAGGGGGGATGAGGAGGGATGAGGGGGGATGAGGGGGGATGAGGAGGAGGGATGAGGAGGGATGAGGAGGGATGAGGAGGGATGAGGAGGAGGAGGAGGAGGGATGAGGAGGGAGGAGGAGGGAGGAGGAGGGATGAGGGGGGATGAGGGGGGATGAGGGGGGATGAGGAGGAGAGAGGAGGAGGGATGAGGAGGGATGAGGAGGGATGAGGAGGAGGAGGAGGAGGGATGAGGAGGGATGAGGAGGGAGGAGGAGGGATGAGGAGGGATGAGGAGGAGGAGGAGGGATGAGGAGGGATGAGGAGGGAAGAGGAGGGATGAGGAGGGATGAGGAGGGAGGAGGAGGGAAGAGATGGGGTGAGGAGGGATGAGGAGGGAAGAGGAGGGATGAGGAGGGATGAGGAGGGGTGAGGAGGGATGAGATGGGGTGAGGAGGGATGAGGAAGGATGAGGAGGGATGAGGAGGGAAGAGGAGGGGTGAGGAGGGATGAGGAGGGATGAGGAGGGATGAGGAGGAGGAGGAGGGATGAGGAGGGATGAGGAGGAGGGATGAGGAGGGATGAGGAGGAGGGATGAGGAGGGATGAGGAGGGATGAGGAGGGATGAGGAGGGATGAGGAGGGATGAGATGGGGTGAGGAGGGATGAGGAGGGAAGAGGAGGGGTGAGGAGGGATGAGGAGGGAAGAGGAGGGGTGAGGAGGGATGAGATGGGGTGAGGAGGGATGAGGAAGGATGAGGAGGGATGAGGAGGGAAGAGGAGGGGTGAGGAGGGATGAGGAGGGATGAGGAGGGATGAGGAGGGATGAGGAGGGGGGAATCAACAGCATGTGTTTGATAGCATCACCCCCGATAACCGTTTCTCATTCCTTCCCATGCGTTACAATGAGCCCTGTCCTCCAGGGTTACAATGAGCCCTGTCCTCCAGGGTTCCTACCTCCGCCAGCCTCCCCTGGATTCTTATGCGATGAGAGCAGCTTAGAGAGAGGGCAGCCTCGCTGAGAGTAGCTTAGAGAGAGGCCAGGGCCACTAGAGTTGAAGTCTTGAGTGCTTATCCTGTTACAGGGTTGAAGCAGTGACCTTATAGTTGGAGGCCTGTATAAAAGTAATCTGACATCATTGAAGCTTTTCCATCCATCGGTTTGAAGACTGTTTTATTTGGAGACTGTGATAGCCTCTCACTCTTTCAAGCATGTACACACACACACACACACACACACACACAGGAAAATATGTGCACACACATGCACATGCCCGCACGGACACACACACACACACACACACACACACAAACACCTACAAACACACACACACACACACAGAATTGTGTTGTTTTCAGCCACTCAGACAAGGAAAGTGATATTCCGGGTGTGTGGTTGGAGGGTGGAGTGGAGAAGACTGGACCAAACCTGATATAAAATTAGAATCATAGAGCTGTATGAGGATTACGTCAACCACAAAAGTGAGAGAGAAACCTTAGAGGGTTGGCAAACAAACCGATCACAGGTCACCCTTCAGTTGACTTCATCACACAATAATACTGGCATACCAGTAAACATCGTAGATGTCAGAAACCGTTTTGACTGATGATGTCAACTTATGAATGTTGATGTCAGCTTATGAATGTTGATGTCAGCTTATGGCACATTCATGAATGACACCGTTTATTTACACTGAAACAACCGTCTGTCCCTCTGCCTGTCTGTCTGTCTGCCTCTGTCTGTCTGTCTGTCTGTCTCTGTCTCTCTGTCTGCCTATATCTTCATATATTGTAGCTCAACGTATACCTTATACAGTGCCCTGCACAAGTATTCGGGCAGTGAAGCATTTCTTCTTCTATTGGCTCTATAAACAATTACTGCATTGTTAAAGTATACCTTTTTAGCCTTTATTTTTGGAGTATTTGTGAACATGTTGGTTTCACCATTTAGAAACCACCACACTTTTTATCCATAGTCCCTTATATCATGTCACTAAAAGTATTATGACAATTGGCTTGACAGGTGTCAGTGGTGAGTCAGATGTGGCCCGTCACAACAGGAGTCCAGGAATAAGAGAGCTGTCAATGTCTAGTCTTGATTCTAGGCTTTGTGTTTGCCTTTGGAGTCTGCTATTGATGTCTGTCAACGTGAAGGCCAAAAGAGCTGTCCATTAAAGTCATTACTGGAGGCCATTATGAGAATGAAAAATCGGAAACATAGCCAAAACCAAGTAATGGCCGAACAATAGCAAAGACTTACTAAAAACAACACTCTGCAGAATAATTAGAAAGAAAGAAAGCAATGGTGAGCTCAGGAATCACAAACAGCCT
>NC_137684.1:6923702-6931202 GCF_963989245.1 Nansenia antarctica
GGGGAGGGGGGAAGGCGGACGCAGCTGGGCCAAAGGTGGGCCTCTAACCGCCCAGGCCGGGCCTGCCGGAGAGAGGTCTGTTGAGAGATGTCTGTTGAGAGATGTCTGTTGAGGAGAGATGTCTGTTGAGAGATGTCTGTTGAGGAGAGATGTCTGTTGAGAGATGTCTGTTGAGAGATGTCTGTTGAGAGTTGTCTGTTGAGGAGAGATGTCTGTTGAGGAGAGATGTCTGTTGAGGAGAGATGTCTGTTCAGGGGAGATGTCTGTTGAGAGATGTCTGTTGAGAGATGTCTGTTGAAAGATGTCTGTTGAGAGATGTCTGTTGAGAGATGTCTGTTGAGGAGAGATGTCTGTTGAGAGATGTCTGTTGAGGAGAGATGTCTGTTGAGAGATGTCTGTTGAGGAGAGATGTCTGTTGAGAGATGTCTGTTGAGGAGAGATGTCTGTTGAGAGATGTCTGTTGAGAGATGTCTGTTGAGAGATGTCTGTTGAGGAGAGATGTCTGTTGAGAGATGTCTGTTGAGAGATGTCTGTTGAGATATGTCTGTTGAGAGATGTCTGTGCGAGTCTATGATTTGTTCTTGCAATTGAGTTGACCCTCCCTTTGCTGACCCCTCCCTGTCCCTAGCTCTTTAGCTGTCTAGTCTGCTCTTTAGTCTGTTGAGGAGAGATGTCTGTTGAGAGATGTCTGTTGAGAGATGTCTGTTGAGAGATGTCTGTTGAGAGATGTCTGTTGAGGAGAGATGTCTGTTGAGAGATGTCTGTTGAGAGATGTCTGTTGAGGAGAGATGTCTGTTGAGGAGAGATGTCTGTTGAGGAGAGATGTCTGTTGAGGAGAGATGTCTGTTGAGGAGAGATGTCTGTTGAGAGATGTCTGTTGAGAGATGTCTGTTGAGAGATCTCTGTTGAGAGATGTCTGTTGAGAGATGTCTGTTGAGAGATGTCTGTTGAGGAGAGATGTCTGTTGAGGAGAGATGTCTGTTGAGGAGAGATGTCTGTTGAGGAGAGATGTCTGTTGAGGAGAGATGTCTGTTGAGAGATGTCTGTTGAGAGATGTCTGTGCGAGTCTATGATTTGTTCTTGCAATTGAGTTGACCCTCCCTTTGCTGACCCCTCCCTGTCCCTAGCTCTTTAGCTGTCTAGTCTGCTCTTTAGTCTGTTGAGGAGAGATGTCTGTTGAGGAGAGATGTCTGTTGAGGAGAGATGTCTGTTGAGAGATGTCTGTTGAGGAGAGATGTCTGTTGAGAGATGTCTGTTGAGAGATGTCTGTTGAGAGATGTCTGTTGAGAGATGTCTGTTGAGAGATGTCTGTTGAGGAGAGATGTCTGTTGAGAGATGTCTGTTGAGGAGAGATGTCTGTTGAGAGATGTCTGTTGAGGAGAGATGTCTGTTGAGAGATGTCTGTTGAGAGATGTCTGTTGAGAGATGTCTGTTGAGAGATGTCTGTTGAGGAGAGATGTCTGTTGAGAGATGTCTGTTGAGGAGAGATGTCTGTTGAGAGATGTCTGTTGAGGAGAGATGTCTGTTGAGAGATGTCTTTTGAGGAGAGATGTCTGTTGAGAGATGTCTGTTGAGAGATGTCTGTTGAGAGATGTCTGTTGAGAGATGTCTGTTGAGAGATGTCTGTTGAGGAGAGATGTCTGTTGAGAGATGTCTGTTGAGGAGAGATGTCTGTTGAGAGATGTCTTTTGAGGAGAGATGTCTGTTGAGAGATGTCTGTTGAGAGATGTCTGTTGAGGAGAGATGTCTGTTCAGGGGAGATGTCTGTTGAGGGGAAATCCTCTTTAACACTCACAGGAAATCAGACAGTCTGGGCACCAATATCAGGATACAGGCGAGGCTCGCACGTACACATAGACAGACACTCACATACACACACACACACATACACATACACACACACACACACACACACTCACGCACACATAGACAGACACTCACAAACACACACACACACACACACACACACACATAGACAGACACTCACACACACACACACACACACACACTCACACACACATAGACAGACACACACATACACACACACACACTCACACACACATAGACAGACACTCACACACACACACACACATACTTGTTTTTATCACATGATGGGGACTCATGACTAGGAGGTGAATGATGGGGACGGTACTTTCTAAATGTTCTAGAGACATGGTTTAAACTGCTAAAAATTGCTTTTGATTTTACAATCATAAAAATCACTTGAAATATCTAGTTTTAATAACTTTTTATTGCAGACCTGACTTTTCATATCCTGGTGGGGCATTGTCAGACAAACCAGCCTCAGGGGTACCTATGATGTCATCACTATTTGCACAACAATGTTTGGTACTACAAGCTCTACACTAAGCTCTATTACAGGCATCTTGCAATATCTGGAAATACTGGATTACAGGGGTCACACTTCTATTATAACAACACAGAGTTCAGAAGGAAGAACATTCATTCATTAACGACAATGTAATACAAAAAATATACAACTCAACTCTTTATCCTAATTTAACATAACGAAGGCCGAAGAACAACCTCCTATCTGAAAAATTCATACAATTGTATAGGGGTATCCTTAAAAAATAGCATTCTACAAGAAAACAACACAGTTATTTTTTAAGGATACCCCTATACAATTCATACAAATCAGTGCTCTGTCTGCATAGTGCACAACTAAATTGAGCGCTGTTTGGTGATACATTGGGCTAGAGACTTGAAAACAATTTTGTCTGAAAGCTGGCATCCCACTGATGGTGTGTCTTTTTCTGTTCCCCTGGCTACATAGGAAGTGTCCCAAAAGTGAGCCTAAAGTTCAGGAGGTCGGCAATGTAATGTCAATGGAGGCCTATCCCCAATAAGTTAAACCCTGTTTGGCCATACAATGGACTAGAGACTTGAAACCAATTTTGTCTGAAAGCTGGCATCCCACTGATGGTGTGTGTCTTTTTCTGTTCCCCTGGCTACATAGGAAGTGTCCCAAAAGTGAGCCTAAAGTTCAGGAGGTCTGCAATGTTAAATGAACGGCTGAGGCCTGAGTGTGCTGCTGTCTGTGGAAGGTGCTGTGTGGGGGAGGGGGAGGCGAATAATGATTGGTTCTCAGTTAACAAGCAGGCCCAGTAATGCACAAAATGCATCCATTTTCCAAAAGCTACTGGCTTAATATGCTCCATCACAGTTTGATGACTTTTCAGGGTTTGACTTTTACAAAGGATATTGTATGTATTTATTTTAACCCGTTTAAGAGTATTGTCATATATGGTGAGATTACAATTATATGAACTCCAACTGTAAGTCTCACAGTGCTAAAGTTAACAAAAAGCATATCATAAACATTCTGGTTATTTTATTTTAGTTAAAAAATCGCTCTCTGCATGGCTGACATGGTGGGAGAGAAGCTAAGAGAAATTCTCGATTATGGACATGAGTGCGCCAGCACGGCACGGGTCCCACCGTGAGCCGGTCATGAAGGAAGGTTAATTGAACAGAGCGAGGCAGATTTCAGCAGAACAGAAACTTAACTGTGTGGGGGAGGGGTGCAAATCAGTGCTCTGTCTGCATAGTGCACAACTAAATTGAGCGCTGTTTGGTGATACATTGGGCTAGAGACTTGAAATCACTTTTGGCTGAAAGCTGGCATCCCACTGATGGCGTGTGTCTTTTTATGTTCCCCTGGCTACATAGGAAGTGTCCCAAAAGTGAGCCTAAAGTTCAGGAGGTCGCCAATGTAATGTCAATGGAGGCCTATCCCCAATAAGTTAAACCCTGTTTGGCCATACAATGGACTAGAGACTTGAAACCAATTTTGTCTGAAAGCTGGCATCCCACTGATGGTGTGTGTCTTTTTCTGTTCCCCTGGCTACATAGGAAGTGTCCCAAAAGTGAGCCTAAAGTTCAGGAGGTCGGCAATGTTAAATGAATGGCTGAGGCCTGAGTGTGCTGCTGTCTGTGGAAGGTGCTGTGTGGGGGAGGGGTAGGCAAATAGTGATTGGTTCTCAGTTAACAAGCAGGTCCAGGAATGCACAAAATGCATCCATTTTCCAAAAGCTACTGGCTTAATATGCTCCATCACAGTTTGATGACTTTTCAGGGTTTGACTTTTACAAAGGATATTGTATGTATTTATTTTAACCCGTTTAAGAGTATTGTCATATATGGTGAGATTACAATTATATGAACTCCAACTGTAATTCTCACAGTGCTAAAGTTAACAAAAAGCATATCATAAACATTCTGGTTATTTTATTTTAGTTAAAAAATCGCTCTCTGCATGGCTGACATGGTGGGAGAGAAGCTAAGAGAAATTCTCGATTATGGACATGAGTGCGCCAGCACGGCACGGGTCCCACCGTGAGCCGGTCATGAAGGAAGGTTAATTGAACAGAGCGAGGCAGATTTCAGCAGAACAGAACCTTAACTGTGTGGGGGAGGGGTGCAAATCAGTGCTCTGTCTGTATAGTGCACAACTAAATTGAGCGCTGTTTGGCCATACAATGGACTAGAGACTTGAAATCACTTTTCGCTGAAAGCTGGCATCCCACTGATGGTGTGTGTCTTTTTCTGTTCCCATGGCTACATAGGAAGTGTCCCAAAAGTGAGCCTAAAGTTCAGGAGGTCGCCAATGTAATGTCAATGGAGGCCTCATCCCCAATAAGTTAAACCCTGTTTGGCCATACAATGGACTAGAGACTTGAAAACAATTGTGTCTGAAAGCTGGCATCCCACTGATGGCGTGTGTCTTTTTCTGTTCCCCTGGCTACATAGGAAGTGTCCCAAAAGTGAGCCTAAAGTTCAGGAGGTCGGCAATGTAATGTCAATGGAGGCCTATCCCCAATAAGTTAAACCCTGTTTGGCCATACAATGGACTAGAGACTTGAAACCAATTTTGTCTGAAAGCTGGCATCCCACTGATGGTGTGTGTCTTTTTCTGTTCCCCTGGCTACATAGGAAGTGTCCCAAAAGTGAGCCTAAAGTTCAGGAGGTCGGCAATGTTAAATGAACGGCTGAGGCCTGAGTGTGCTGCTGTCTGTGGAAGGTGCTGTGTGGGGGAGGGGTAGGCGAATAATGATTGGTTCTCAGTTAACAAGCAGGCCCAGTAATGCACAAAATGCATCCATTTTCCAAAAGCTACTGGCTTAATATGCTCCATCACAGTTTGATGACTTTTCAGGGTTTGACTTTTACAAAGGATATTGTATGTATTTATTTTAACCCGTTTAAGAGTATTGTCATATATGGTGAGATTACAATTATATGAACTCCAACTGTAAGTCTCACAGTGCTAAAGTTAACAAAAAGCATATCATAAACATTCTGGTTATTTTATTTTAGTTAAAAAATCGCTCTCTGCATGGCTGACATGGTGGGAGAGAAGCTAAGAGAAATTCTCGATTATGGACATGAGTGCGCCAGCACGGCACGGGTCCCACCGTGAGCCGGTCATGAAGGAAGGTTAATTGAACAGAGCGAGGCAGATTTCAGCAGAACAGAAACTTAACTGTGTGGGGGAGGGGTGCAAATCAGTGCTCTGTCTGCATAGTGCACAACTAAATTGAGCGCTGTTTGGTGATACATTGGGCTAGAGACTTGAAATCACTTTTGGCTGAAAGCTGGCATCCCACTGATGGCGTGTGTCTTTTTATGTTCCCCTGGCTACATAGGAAGTGTCCCAAAAGCGAGCCTAAAGTTCAGGAGGTCGCCAATGTAATGTCAATGGAGGCCTATCCCCAATAAGTTAAACCCTGTTTGGCCATACAATGGACTAGAGACTTGAAACCAATTTTGTCTGAAAGCTGGCATCCCACTGATGGTGTGTGTCTTTTTCTGTTCCCCTGGCTACATAGGAAGTGTCCCAAAAGTGAGCCTAAAGTTCAGGAGGTCGGCAATGTTAAATGAATGGCTGAGGCCTGAGTGTGCTGCTGTCTGTGGAAGGTGCTGTGTGGGGGAGGGGTAGGCAAATAGTGATTGGTTCTCAGTTAACAAGCAGGTCCAGGAATGCACAAAATGCATCCATTTTCCAAAAGCTACTGGCTTAATATGCTCCATCACAGTTTGATGACTTTTCAGGGTTTGACTTTTACAAAGGATATTGTATGTATTTATTTTAACCCGTTTAAGAGTATTGTCATATATGGTGAGATTACAATTATATGAACTCCAACTGTAATTCTCACAGTGCTAAAGTTAACAAAAAGCATATCATAAACATTCTGGTTATTTTATTTTAGTTAAAAAATCGCTCTCTGCATGGCTGACATGGTGGGAGAGAAGCTAAGAGAAATTCTCGATTATGGACATGAGTGCGCCAGCACGGCACGGGTCCCACCGTGAGCCGGTCATGAAGGAAGGTTAATTTAACAGAGCGAGGCAGATTTCAGCAGAACAGAACCTTAACTGTGTGGGGGAGGGGTGCAAATCAGTGCTCTGTCTGTATAGTGCACAACTAAATTGAGCGCTGTTTGGCCATACAATGGACTAGAGACTTGAAATCACTTTTCGCTGAAAGCTGGCATCCCACTGATGGTGTGTGTCTTTTTCTGTTCCCATGGCTACATAGGAAGTGTCCCAAAAGTGAGCCTAAAGTTCAGGAGGTCGCCAATGTAATGTCAATGGAGGCCTCATCCCCAATAAGTTAAACCCTGTTTGGCCATACAATGGACTAGAGACTTGAACACAATTGTGTCTGAAAGCTGGCATCCCACTGATGGTGTGTGTCTTTTTCTGTTTCCCTGGCTACATAGGAAGTGTCCCAAAAGTGAGCCTAAAGTTCAGGAGGTCGCCAATGTAATGTTAATGGAGGCCTATCCCCAATAAGTTAAACCCTGTTTGGCCATACAATGGACTAGAGACTTGAAAACAATTTTGTCTGAAAGCTGGCATCCCACTGATGGTGTGTGTCTTTTTCTGTTCCCCTGGCTACATAGGAAGTGTCCCAAAAGTGAGCCTAAAGTTCAGGAGGTCGCCAATGTAATGTCAATGGAGGCCTATCCCCAATAAGTTAAACCCTGTTTGGCCATACAATGGACTAGAGACTTGAAAACAATTTTGACTGAAAGCTGGCATCCCACTGATGGTGTGTGTCTTTTTCTGTTCCCCTGGCCACATAGGAAGTGTCCCAAAAGTGAGCCTAAAGTTCAGGAGGTCGGCAATGTAATGTCAATGGAGGCCTATCCCCAATAAGTTAAACCCTGTTTGGCCATACAATGGACTAGAGACTTGAAAACAATTGTGTCTGAAAGCTGGCATCCCACTGATGGTGTGTGTCTTTTTCTGTTCCCCTGGCTACATAGGAAGTGTCCCAAAAGTGAGCCTAAAGTTCAGGAGGTCGGCAATGTTAAATGAATGGCTGAGGCCTGAGTGTGCTGCTGTCTGTGGAAGGTGCTGTGTGGGGGAGGGGTAGGCGAATAGTGATTGGTACTCAGTTAACAAGCAGGCCCAGGAATGCACAAAATGCATCCATTTTCCAAAAGCTACTGGCTTAATATGCTCCAT
>NC_137684.1:6941202-6951202 GCF_963989245.1 Nansenia antarctica
TTCAGTGTGGTCCATTGCCGGCGTGGTAGGTCGTCTCCTCCAATGGCGCCATCTCCTGGGTCCCAGATGTAGCGGTGGATTCGGGAGGGCCCGGCTGACTCCCACTCCTGCTTCCAAGCTGCTGCCAACCATGCATCTCTGGAGATGTCCTCAGAGGTGGAGTTGAGCATGGCTTGTGCTGCCTTGTTGTAAGGGTGGCGGGTCTTGAGTCGGCTTGGAGGTGCTGGTGTTATGGTGGTGTTGTGCAGGATGTGCCAGTCATGCTTTTGTGCCTTCCTGGCCAGGGCGAGGGTGGCAGCCTCCCGTCGGAGGCCGGCCGGTGCGGATCAGCGCGGCCCTGGATGTCACTTTGGCCTTGACTTCTTCCAGGTGTTGTTTGAAGGATAATGTCCGATCCAGGCGCACTCCAAGGTACTTCGGGGCTTGCTGGACCTCCAGACATTTGTTGTCAACGCGCACCTCAAGTTCCCTCCTGGCTTCTCTGGTGCTAAGGTGGTATGCCGCTGAGTTGTAGACGCCACCTTCGAAGGTATGCTACCAGTGTGCCTATGTCTACGTTAAGACCCTCTTCCATCGCCTTCCGATGCATATTGAGTATGCTAGTATGCAGTATGCAGTATATACTCATTGAGTATGCTAGTATGCAGTATGCTAGTGTAACAGGTTAATATGGTCTGCATATGAATCTCACCAAAACACCCCTTGTTTCTTTGGTTTGTTTGAATCTCCTACCTGTGTGCTCTGTAGTTTGGAGTGTGTTGAACGCGCCTACTTTGGCTACGTCACGTCGTTAGCTGCGCACGCGTCACAGATCTCTAGATCGTCTTTTAAGAGGTGAGCTGCGTCGTGATCATCTCCGCCTGATAAATGTCTATAAAAGTTGTATTTCATGTCTTGAATGTAATCCAGTTGTTGCTAGTCGTTGTGTAACATACCCCACTCGTTTGTTTGGATCTGAAATCGCTAACCCACGGTTTTGTATCAGTTGAAGAAAGTGGGCTAATTAGCAAACTGAAAGTTTAACGGTTGCTAGCATGATTTTGTTAAACGTCCGTTAATCGTCCGCTTTAGTTTCTTCTATCAGGGGAGCGAGACAACTAACACACATCACACTGATGTTACCTGATACATGTTGTGTATGTTCTGTATGTCACACAGGTATGGAGATGTTTTGTCTGTTTAATTTGAAAACGTTTTTTTATTATTGACTGTGTAATGGGAGGTAAGCTTGATAGCCTCATGGTTTAGTCCACACCAGTAGCTATATACAGCTGGTGTGGCTGTTATTGCAACATGACAGAGTTATCTGTTTAATGTGTCGTTTATTGTATGTCAATAATGATGATAATATTGATGTATACTGATTGATAATATGATAATATGAATACTATAGATGCTGTTATTTTTATATTTGTTTAAGAAACGAAATATGGGTTTTCTGATGTATTGAATGTTGAATATTGTAATATATGTATGAATATTGCCAAATTGTTTATTTTTTCATATGTATGCATCTATGAGCTATGCTGATATCTATTATATATACATATATGAATACATATTCATATACATGTATATAATTGTATAATATGCGTGACAGATCTATAGATCGTCTTAAGAGGTAGCTTGCCGCCATTGGTGTGAGAATGTGTGTGTGAATGGGTGAATGAGAAGCCGTTGTAAAGCGGTTTGGAATAAGGCGACTATATAGTCCATTGACCATTTAGATGGTCTGTCATCTAGTGGAACATAGGTAGTGACTCTGCTATCCTGACAGTGGTGAGAAGCTTCCAAATTCCACCAACGGCAGAGAAGAGCTGTGACTGAGCAGAGCGACCTCTACAAGACGTGTGTGTGTCGCCACCTGTGTGTCAGAGGGGAGGAAAGAGGTCAAAAGTTGAATGTCATCATCATCATCATCATCGTCATAGCAATGGTGAGAGAAACCGTGGGAGGAAATGACAGAGCCTGATACAGACTATACACAGAGAACAACAAGGGTCCTAGGACAGGTGTTTGGTGTGTGCGTGCAGGTGTGTGTGTGTGTGTGTGTGTGTGTTTGTGTGCGTGTGTCAGGGTTTCCGTTAGAAAAAATTGCCGCCGGACATCGTGTCCGGGAAGATTTCGATTTACCGGACAAACGTGATATATTCCGGTCATCTGATTAAAATATAATATATATTTTTTTTTTCAAAATCATATAGTTTTTTTCTCCAAATCTAATATAGCTGTTTGTCGCGGTGATTACTGTTGTGTAGCGGCCTATATATGCCATTTAATGTCTATTTCTCATCCGATACGATTAGATGCGAGCTATATAATATATAATAATATAACATGATTCGCATGCGCGCTATGCCATTATGTCCAGCGCTGAACGGGCGCCTCACTGGGAACTGAACAGACAGCATCGATCAATGAACGGACTCCACATTACGTTAACTGAAGTTTGTTAAATTGTTTGGGATTAATGTGAGTTTTCTATTTTCTCTTTCCAGTTTTACCCTTTTTTTTTATCAATAAAACAACGTCATTTGGTCTCGCTGGTTGGGAAGGCATTTCGTTTAGCTGCCTGTCAAATCATACTTAATCGGACTCGGGAGTATGACAATGAGGAGAACATAACTGTTTTTGTATGTCGTCCTGAAGACCGGCTGTTAGATCATATCGCTGAAGTTTGTCTCCATAGTGTAAATGTTGTCCGTTTCGTTTGTTATCCGCTCCGCTTCGGGACACCATTTTCAGCTGAGCACCAAACACACACACACAACACTGCCCGAGAGAGAAGGACCCGCCCCCTTTAGTTAGCCTATAGGCTATAGGCTAACTAAAGGGGGCGGGTCCTTCTCTCTCGGGCAGGCTAACTAAAGGGGGCGGGTCCTTCTCTCTCGGGCAGGCTAACTAAAGGGGGCGGGTCCTTCTCTCTCGGGCAGTGTTGTGCGTGTATGAGTGTGTGTGTGTTTGGTGCTCAGCTGAAAATGGTGGCCCGAAGCCAAATTGTGCTTAGAGGGAATTATTTTCACCGGACATTATGTCCGACGAGTTTTCAATTTGTCGGACTTCAACACATTTTACCGGACAAAGACCGGTAATTACCGGTTAACGGAAACCCTGGTGTGTGTGTGTGTGTGTTTGTGTGTGTGTGTGTGTGTGTGTTTAGTCCCAACGAATGAGAACTGAGAAGAGGGAGGACGCTCTGGCAGTGTGCATGGCCTCTGTGACAGCAAGGAGAGTAGTCTCAGTAGGATTAGCAAGGAGAGCAGTCTCAGTAGGATTAGCAAGGAGAGTAGTCTCAGTAGGATTAGCAGGGAGAGTAGTCTCAGTAGGATTAGCAAGGAGAGCAGTCTCAGTAGGATTAGCAAGGAGAGTAGTCTCAGTAGAGTTAGCAGGGAGAGTAGTCTCAGTAGAGTTAGCAGGGAGAGTAGTCTCAGTAGAGTTAGCAGGGAGAGTAGTCTCAGTAGGATTAGCAGGGAGAGTAGTCTCAGTAGAGTTAGCAGGGAGAGCAGTCTCAGTAGAGTTAGCAGGGAGAGCAGTCTCAGTAGGATTAGCAGGGAGAGCAGTCTCGGTAGGATTAGCAGGGAGAGTAGTCTCAATAGAGTTAGCAGGGAGAGCAGTCTCAGTAGGATTAGCAGGGAGAGCAGTCTCAGTAGGATTAGCAGGGAGAGTAGTCTCAATAGAGTTAGCAGGGAGAGTAGTCTCAGTAGGATTAGCAGGGAGAGCAGTCTCAGTAGGATTAGCAGGGAGAGTAGTCTCAGTAGAGTTAGCAGGGAGAGTAGTCTCAGTAGAGTTAGCAGGGAGAGTAGTCTCAGTAGGATTAGCAGGGAGAGTAGTCTCAGTAGGATTAGCAGGGAGAGCAGTCTCAGTAGGATTAGCAGGGAGAGTAATCTCAGTAGAGTTAGCAGGGAGAGTAGTCTCAGTAGGATTAGCAAGGAGAGTAGTCTCAGTAGGATTAGCAAGGAGAGTAGTCTCAGTAGGATTAGCAGGGAGAGTAGTCTCAGTAGGATTAGCAGGGAGAGTAGTCTCAGTAGAATTAGCAAGGAGAGTAGTCTCAGTAGGATTAGCAGGGAGAGTAGTCTCAGTAGGATTAGCAGGGAGAGTAGTCTCAGTAGGATTAGCAAGGAGAGTAGTCTCAGTAGGATTAGCAGGGAGAGTAGTCTCAGTAGGATTAGCAGGGAGAGTAGTCTCAGTAGGATTAGCAGGGAGAGTAGTCTCAGTAGGATTAGCAAGGAGAGTAGTCTCAGTAGGATTAGCAGGGAGAGTAGTCTCAGTAGGATTAGCAGGGAGAGTAGTCTCAGTAGGATTAGCAAGGAGAGTAGTCTCAGTAGGATTAGCAGGGAGAGTAGTCTCAGTAGAGTTAGCAGGGAGAGCAGTCTCAGTAGGATTAGCAGGGAGAGCAGTCTCAGTAGAGTTAGCAGGGAGAGTAGTCTCAATAGAGTTAGCAGGGAGAGTAGTCTCAGTAGGATTAGCAGGGAGAGTAGTCTCAGTAGGATTAGCAGGGAGAGTAGTCTCAGTAGGATTAGCAGGGAGAGCAGTCTCAGTAGGATTAGCAGGGAGAGTAGTCTCAGTAGGATTAGCAGGGAGAGTAGTCTCAGTAGGATTAGCAGGGAGAGTAGTCTCAGTAGGATTAGCAGGGAGAGTAGTCTCAGTAGGATTAGCAGGGAGAGCAGTCTCAGTAGGATTAGCAGGGAGAGCAGTCTCAGTAGGATTAGCAGGGAGAGTAGTCTCAGTAGAGTTAGCAGGGAGAGCAGTCTCAGTAGGATTAGCAGGGAGAGTAGTCTCAGTAGGATTAGCAGGGAGAGTAGTCTCAGTAGGATTAGCAGGGAGAGCAGTCTCAGTAGGATTAGCAGGGAGAGCAGTCTCAGTAGGATTAGCAGGGAGAGCAGTCTCAGTAGGATTAGCAGGGAGAGTAGTCTCAGTAGAGTTAGCAGGGAGAGCAGTCTCAGTAGGATTAGCAGCCATTGATGTGGGTCAAGGGGACTGTTCTTGAAGAGATAATGCGAGCGTTGGTTACAAACAGGACGTTCAAGAGTTGTAGATAAGAATGAAGGGAGATGACCGGACTTCCGGTGGCGCGCGAACAGAGATGGCAGCCTGATAACAGAGCTCCGGTGTCAGCCTTAAATTACCCCTAATTCAAGATATTTTATGCACTCGAATTGATATATATCAACGTAATGATGGAGGGGGACAAATATAAGAGAAAGGGTACTGGGGTTCGAAAGCCATCTGAGAGAATAACTGAGAAAGACGGAGCAGCTAGCAACAGAGCTAACGTTACCCCGACGGAACAAGATGGAGGCTTGAGAGAGAATGAAACGCTGGACTCGATTCGTAAAGTGGTGAGCGAAGTCGTGAATGCGGGTATGACAACTTGGCAAGCTGAATTGAAAAAGGACTTTTCCGAATTCCTCACGGATTTCCGAGAGGACATTAAGAAACAAATGGATGAACTCACGACAGGAGTGAACCAGCAAATCCAAGACGTGATAGGCCGAGTGGAGGGGGCGGAGGAGCGCGTGGGGCAGATGGAGGACGGTGTGGCTGAAATGGAGCGGTGGGACATTGGTGTCAAGGATGCCCTCACCCAGTTACTTGGTAATCAGCGGGCGTTGCAAGATAAAGTGTCTGACTTGGAAGGGAGGTCTAGACGCAACAACATCAGGATCTACGGCATCCCAGAGGACTCGGAGGGTACCTCCGTAGCAGCGTTTGTTGAAAAACTGATAAAGTCAGAATTGGGAGGTGATCTTGACTGTGACCTGGGGATAGAGCGTGCCCACCGTGCCTTGGCGCCCAGACCACCCGGAGGAGCTCCACCGCGATCCATGGTCATCAAGTTCCTCCAGTTTACAGTGAAAGAAAAGGTCCTCTATACCGCCTGGAAAAAGCAACCCACTTACCAAAACAAACGTGTTTTTTTCGACCATGATTATGCGACGGACGTGCAGAACAAAAGGAAGGAATATATACCCATCAAGAAGGCGCTTAAGGAGAGGGGAATACGCTTCCAGACCCCGCTGGCTAGAATGCGTGTCTTTTTTGATACAGGCACCGTCATGTATAACAGCGCGACACAAGCAGCAGAGGACCTGCGGAGACGGGGATTCATCTTGGACGGAGCTGTTCGCGGGACCAAGGACAAGGGCATAACGGAGGAAACGCTGACTCGACTTCTACCGTGGGAAACAACCGAGCCCCGGAGGGGTGGAGCCCAGAACCAACATCAGCAGCAAGTCCGGGAGAGATTGAAGCAGTTTCGTCGGGGCGATGTGGATTCTACAGCAGATAATGAGTGAGTGATTCACTTCAGCCCAGAGACTCTTATTATTATTTTTTCAAGATGTTAACATAGGCTGACACCGACAGTTCATAGACAGTCACTAGACTCTTTTTTTTCCTTCAGCCTATTCGGTCATTGACCAAGAGCCACATCTTTTTTATTTTTTATTTTTGCAACAGAGGGGCCCCACTTAGTGGCCAGCACCCCTCATTACCAAAGGTGATATGTCACCTTTTCCTTCGGAAGTCCAGTTCAGTGTTCAGTACTATTTTTGTGTATTTCATTGTTCATTGTTCATTTTTCAGTACTATGTTTGTGTATTTCATTTACAACTGTTTACTGTAGCGACTGGGAAGCTTTTCATGTACATGATGGAAATATCACATGTTATAACCTAAATGCAAGATATAAGAATAGTTTCTTTTAACGTTAATGGTTTACTTAACCCGATAAAAAGAAGGAAGATCCTAACAAAATTAAAGAAAGATAGAATACAAATAGCATACCTACAGGAATCCCACCTTACCGATACAGAGCATGCCAAATTGAATAAACTGGGTTTTAAATATGTATATTCATCCTCATACGAACCAGGTCATAGGAGGGGTGTAGCCATACTGTTATCAAATACAGTGACCTATGAACACATATCAGAGTTTAAAGATAAAGATGGTAGGTTTATAATGATAATAGGGAAAATAGAGGGAACCCTAGTGAGTTTACTGAATGTATATGCTCCTCCTGGTAGTGACTGGACGTTTTATAGACAGATATTTGATTTAATGGCCACAAAATCTCAGGGAATCTTAATCTGTGGGGGGGACTTTAATGTTCGTTTAAACCCAAGATTGGATGCATCTAGCGGTAATCCAGAGTCAAAACCTATAAGTAGGAAGATAAAAGCATTAATGAAGGAAATGGGAATCATAGATGTTTGGAGAGAATTGTATCCATCCAGCCGGGACTACACCCACTACTCCTCCCCCCATGCCGTATACTCAAGGATAGATTATTTTTTAATTTACAATAGAGACCTACATAGAATAAGTCAATGTGACATAGGACCGATTGCCCTCTCTGATCATAGCCCTATTTACATGTCTGTGTGTCTCAATAGAAAGCCAAGGTCTACAATATGGAGGCTGAATTCAAGTATCCTGAATAACCCAGAGACAAGGGAGGCCATAAAGACTGAAATTAGAACATATCTTGAAATAAACGATAACGGGGAAGTGGCTCCGAATATGCTCTGGGATGCACTTAAAGCAGTAATGAGGGGTAACATCATCGCCACTACTTCACTTATAAAAAAACTTAGAGGACAAAGACTGCATGACCTGGAAATTAAATTAAAACATCTACAAAGACAACACAGTAACAATTTGGATAACAGGGTAAAACAAGAAATGAAAGACATAAGGAACGAGATAAATGAAATAGGCAATCAGGACATACAAAAAAAACTATTATTTACAAAACAAAGATACTATGAAGTAGGTGGGAAATCATTGAAACTCTTATCATATAGACTAAGAAAACAACAAGCAGATAATGCAATCTATAAAATAAGGAACCCCGAATCCGGAGCGATAGAATGTAAGCTAGACAAAATTCAACAGAGTTTCGAAAAGTTCTATAAAACACTATATTCCCAACCACAAGTGGACAACAACCTACAGATTGAGTCATTCCTAGCCTCTCTTGATTTACCCTCTGTCACTAATGAACAAAATAAAGACTTGGTAGCCGAAATAACAATAGAGGAATTACAATCAGCAATTTCGAGATTGAAGGCAAACAAATCCCCGGGTTCAGATGGTTTCACTGCTGAATGGTACAGATCATTTAGAGAACAATTAGCTCCAACATTACTGAAGGCATTTAATTGGGTACTACAGAAAAGGGAAATTCCACCCTCGTGGAGGGAAGCAATAATTTCAGTCATACCGAAGGAAGGGAAAGACAAACTAGATTGTAATAGCTATCGCCCTATCAGTGTTCTCCAGCTCGATTATCGACTGTTTACATCAATACTATCCAGAAGAATAGATAGGATTCTACCTAAACTCATTCATTTAGATCAGACAGGATTCATTAGACAACGGCAAACACAAGACAACATTAGAAGGTCATTGCACATTATCAGACATATCACACAACACGGAATAGAGGCAGCTCTTGTAAGTTTGGACGCTGAGAAAGCTTTCGATTCAGTTAGTTGGACCTTTTTATACAAGGTACTATCGAGATTCGGCTTTCATGAGTCTATTATTGCAACTTTCCAAGCATTATATGATAGCCCATCCGCAAGGATCAAAATTAATGGTGCCCTATCGGGATCCTTCACTCTGGAACGTGGAACCAGGCAGGGATGTCCCGCTTCCCCACTCCTATTCAGCCTTTTTATTGAGCCTTTGAGCCAATGGATAAGGCAAAATGTTGAAATTAAGGGAATAGACATGGCAGCTGGTGAGCATAAACTTGGTCTTTTTGCGGATGACGTCCTGGTATATCTAACACAGCCCACACAGACAATCCCAAAATTGATGGGTTTATTAAAGGAATATGGGACACTTTCAGGTTACAAACTAAATATTCAGAAGACCCAGGTACTAACACTTAACTATGACCCACCCAACGATATTAGAGGGAAATATAACCTGAAATGGGATGCAGATTCAATCAAATACCTAGGTGTTAACCTGCCAAAAGATGTCTCAAAATTATCTGATCTTAATTATGGCCCTTTGAATGTAAAACTAAAATCAGATGTACTACGGTGGAGTCTCATTCCCTTCTTGAGTTTGAGCTCTAGGGTGGAGTCTGTTAAGATGAACATCCTACCAAGGTTACTGTATTTATTCCAGACTCTTCCAGTGGAGATACCTGCTAAGCAATTTATAGAATGGGACAAATTAATATCTAGATATTTATGGCAAGGGAAAAAACCCAGAATCAGATACAAAACTCTACAGTTAAGAAAAGAAAACGGGGGATTTGGCCTTCCTTGTTTACGAGAATACTATTGCGCAGCTCAATTAAGGCCTGTAGTGTGTTGGTGTACTCCATCATACTCTGCAAGATGGAAGGAAATTGAGAGTGCAATGACAGAAGGGGTTCAAATAGCAGCGATAGTTGCAGATAGTCAATTAATAAACAACATGACAAATAAAAATAATCCCTGGATTAACGTGGCTTTGAAGATTTGGCAGGAGACAGTAAAACTGTGTGGTATAAAGGACTCACTTAAAATGCTAAGATGGTGTGCATATGACACAGACTTCCCTCCAAACAAAACAGATGCTAGATTTAAAGTCTGGGTTGGAAAAGGCCTTTCGAACTATTTAACTTTTGTCCACAAGGGGGCATTCCATAGCTTTGAATCGCTACAGAGAAAACATGGTTTGGAACAAAATGATTTCTATAGGTATCTCCAGGTCCGACACCATTTCAATCAGAATTTAGGGGGAGTATCAGAAGAGGGGGTAACAGGAATTATGGAAGTATTTACATCAGCAAGCAAATCATTGATATGCAACAAGGTGGTATCTAGACTATACAATGGCTTCCGCCAGATCAATCTCAAAACAGTCAATACAATATATATTAAAGAGAAATGGGAGAAAGAGGGTAATTTTACTATTTCTGGGGAGGATTGGGACAGATTATGTAAACTACAATGGGAAACGACATGCTCAAATACGTGGCGAGAATTTAGTT
>NC_137684.1:6970559-6975559 GCF_963989245.1 Nansenia antarctica
TGTGCGTGTGTGTGTGTGCAGGGCTTGACATTAAACTTTTTCAGGTACTTGTGAACTTATCTTTTACTTGTCCGAGAGCTCAAGTTACTTGTCCAAATGACGTGTGTGTGTGTCTGTCTACTAACACACTACAGTACAAGCCAGTAATACATTATATTACATTCCAATTCCAACAATTACTGTGGATCTACGTGCACGCCAGAGAACGTTCGATTTCTACGTTTAAAGTAAAGGGGTCGTGCCAGCATGAATGTTCTGATTCAAAGGCATGATTTGCCAGATTCTCTAGGCATGATTGTTTTCATTTTTTGTTATTTAATTAAGTTGAATTTGGTTTTGGAATTTTTAATTTTCAATATTCACAATGAATTAGTTGCGTTCTTATTTGTTGATAATCCAATGTGACGACTTGCCCGACGTAGTGTGACAATCTACCTTAAATGCACACTGTCTATTTAACGGTCTACTGCTCTGTACTGAAATAAGATATGAAGATATAATCAATACAAAATATGTGCCCAAGACTTCCTTTTATACCTCAATGTATACCATTGTGATGTATTGTGCCCATTAAATGTTAGACAGCGTGTGACAACATACCCTGCGCTCCCCCTACTCAGCGGACATATTGTTTGACAAGGCAGCTACATTGACATGGTAGTAGACATTGACAAGGCAGAAGATATTGACAAGGCAGAAGATATTGACAAGGCAGAATATATTGACAAGGCAGCTACATTGATAAGGCAGCATTGACAAGGCAGCATACATTGACATGGCAGCATACATTGAGAAGGCAGCATACATTGAGAAGGCAGCATACATTGAGAAGGCAGCATACATTGACAAGGCAGCAGACATTGACAAGGCAGCAGACATTGACAAGGCAGCTACATTGACAAGGCAGAAGACATTGACAAGGCAGCTACATTGACAAGGCAGCAGACATTGACAAGGCAGCTACATTGACAAGGCAGCAGACATTGATAAGGCAGCTACATTGGCAGAACACCGGCAATGGTGCTGGTGTTTCGTCCGAAGACATTTTGCGTTTCCCGCTTTTCCTGGCACCTGGCCAGTTTTAGGTGCTTGAAGAAACATCGTGCTTGCTGGCTTGAGGAACATGTCGGTTTCTTTCACTACGGACATAACATTTCCACAAGCCGACTTTGCGGTCAAGAAGGTTAGCACTTTTGCGGGTGACTATTACCTTTTGAGTTAATAACGGTCACGCGCACGCAATAGCATTCACATTTCTGACACAAGCTACGCCGCCTCATAGGCAGCGAGAATGAGGTGCGGCATAGCTCGTTAAAACATGTATTACTTTTCCGATCGGACAATTGAAGGAGGACTTCATTTTTTGCGGATATGAATATATATAGATTTTTTTTTTCTCTCTTTGTTTTGACTTGTCCGTCGGACAAGTGCAGGAGGAAGTCCACTTGTCCGAATATAAAATGTACTTGTCCCGGACAAGCGGACAAGCCTTAATGTCGAGCCCTGGTGTGTTTGTGTGCGTGTGTGTGTGTGTGTGTCTTTGCTCACCAACTGAACGTAGGCCATCTTGTAGTCGGGCACCTTGACCTTCTGGTTGAGGTGGTTCCTCTTCTTATTGGTGCCTGAGAGACCACAGAGACACAGGGAGAGACAGGCCATTAAACTGACAGGTAGAGAGACAGAGGGCCCTATTATGCACTTCATCAATAAGACGAGGCGGGAGATCTAAACTTAAGACGTGGAGGCGTGGTCAAGGCCACTTTGCTATTATGCGTGCTGTAGTAGGCGCCTAAAACCCGGCGCTAAGCAAAGAAATTAGTCATGGGTGTGTTTTGGGCGTCTTCTCAATCAACCCAATCAGCGTGCCAGGTGCCATTCCCTTTAAGAACCGGCTGCGTTGAGTCATTAGCGCTATGCTATTATGGAAGTCCTGAGAAGGAGGTCAGCGCGCTTCTCTGCCTCTCCCTTCTGAAATAAAGCATTTATACTGTGACCGTAATTGACGTCTTGCCGTGGAGCCACGTGCGTGTTCATGTGTGCCCACATGCATGCGCAAACCGCGGAGGCGCGCTCGTGTTTCAAAACGTGCATGAAGTCTAAACTTAAGAACTTTTCAAACCACTTCTTAGCGATAGGAGCAAAGTCAGATCGCATAATAGCAGGGGCGCCTAGTGCACTTCATTAACATATGAACACTCCCACAATGAGCAATATATGCACGGGAGTTTTACG
Organism: Nansenia antarctica; assembly: GCF_963989245.1. Lineage (NCBI taxonomy): Eukaryota > Metazoa > Chordata > Actinopteri > Argentiniformes > Microstomatidae > Nansenia > Nansenia antarctica. The sequence goes on from NC_137684.1 coordinate 6,972,792, forward strand.
TCTTATGTGTGGGCGCCTATCGACACCTGCATAATAGCAGTAGCGCGTATGAAGCGCATAATAAGGGTGGCGGTAGGTCTTAACCTGGCGGTGCGTCTTAATTAAGACTTAAGACGGCAAGTTAAGAAGTGCATAATAGGGCCCAGAGAGACACAGGGAGAGACAGGGCATTAAACTGACAGGTAGAGAGACAGAGAGAGAGACAGGTAGAGAGACAGAGAGAGAGACAGTCAGAGAGACAGACCATTAAACTGACAGGTAGAGAGACAGTCAGAGAGACAGTCAGAGAGACACAGGGAGAGACAGTCAGAGAGACAGGTAGAGAGACAGGTAGAGAGACAGGTAGAGAGACAGGCCATTAAACTAACAGGTAGAGAGACAGTCAGAGAGACAGGCCATTAAACTAACAGGTAGAGAGACAGTCAGAGAGACAGGGAGAGACAGGCCATTAAACTGACAGGTAGAGAGACAGAGAGACACAGGGAGAGACAGGCCATTAAACTGACAGGTAGAGAGACAGTCAGAGAGACAGGCCATTAAACTGACAGGTAGAGAGACAGAGAGACACAGGGAGAGACAGGCCATTAAACTAACAGGTAGAGAGACAGAGAGACACGGGGAGAGACAGGCCATTAAACTGACAGGTAGAGAGACAGAGAGACACGGGGAGAGACAGGCCATTAAACTAACAGGTAGAGAGACAGGTAGAGAGACAGTCAGAGAGACAGGGCATTAAACTGACAGGTAGAGAGACAGAGAGACACAGGGAGAGACAGGGCATTAAACTGACAGGTAGAGAGACAGAGAGAGAGACCACAGAGAGACACAGAGACCACTGAGAGACACTGGGAGAGAGACAGGTAGAGAGAGATAGGGAGAGAGACAGGTAGAGAGACAGGGAGAGAGAGACAGAGAAAACAGGGTATTAAACTGACAGGTTTGGTGTCTATTTATCCATATCTTATAATGAGGAACTTTGGCAACAGAGAGAGACAGGGAGACAGAGAGAGACAGGGAGACAGAGAGAGACAGGGAGACAGAGAGAGACAGGGAGACAGAGAGAGACAGGGAGACAGAGAGAGACAGGGAGACAGAGAGAGACAGGGAGACAGGGAGACAGAGGGAGTGTCGGGGAGAGACAGCGAGAGAGACAAGCAGACGTTGGTAGGAGTGCACCAGCGTATGCATCTGGATGAAGCTGACAACACACAGGGCCGTGGCTGTGAGGATGGCTGTGGCTGTCCATATTTTTTTTTTTTCCCTTTTCCTAACACCAGGGGAGCCACCCCTCCTAAATTTCGTTGTTTGGTACCTGTACTGTAGCAATGACAAATAAAGTCCATTCCATTCCATTCCATTCCATCTGTGCTTCCACTAGTGTGGTTGGAGCTGCACTACTGTTGCGAGTGTACACTACTGCACAACTCCACTGTGTGTGTGTGCGTTTGTGTGTGTGTGCGTGTGCGTGCGTGTATGTATGTCTGTGTGCGTGTGTCTGTGTGTGTGTGCGTGTATGTATGTCTGTGTGTGTGTGTGTGTGTGTGTGTGTGCGTGTGCATGCGTGTGTGTGTGCATGCGTGTGCGTGCGTGTGTGTGTGCCTGTGTGTGTGTAAAACAGAGCCTGTTGACTTGGGAATGCAGGTTAACCTCTCCCCAGCTGGAGATTATGACATCACCCTCTCCTACAGGGCTTCTCCGCCACTGTCCAGGAGAGAGAGAGAGAGGGAGGGAGGCGGGGGGGAGGGGAGAAAGAGCAAGAGAAGGAGCAAGAGCGAGGGAGGGCGGGCGGGGGGAAAGAGGGAGAGAGAGAGAGAGAGGAGGAGGTGGAGACAACAACCGAGAAAAAAACAACCACAGGCTAAGAGAGTGTGTTCTTCCATTTTTATTACTCTTACACACGCACACACACACACACACACACACACATCCACGCTCGCACACGCACACGCCCACACACACACAAATACACACACACAACACACAACACACACACAACACACAACACACACTCTGCATGCATAGTGGGCGTGTGCGGCTGGGAAAGACAACGCTAAACAATCACACACCCGGTGTTGACAAGGAGGACAGAGAAGGATGGGAGCCGCAAGTATGGATGCCGGCCGTCCTCGGCTTGTTGATGACATGGCTGCCAGAAGTGAAATCTGGCATCACTTTGCTGCTAGAGCCAACGATGACGACCAGCCCACCGAAATCACAAAGCCTGTTTGTAAAAGATGTTTACAAGGCCACGCAGTCAAAGGGAGGCAACACGTCACGTTTTGGCCGCGCATCTTTACGATAGGCATCCCGCGACCTCTTCGAGGAGTTCACCTGGTGGCAGGTCAGCAAATAGGTCTGAATAGGATATTATTTGACTTTGCTTGAGGTTTTTTCTTTTTTTTTTGGTTGCCATGGTATCATTTAAGAATAAAATCATGATACTTAAGCTGTATAGAAGTCTAAAGGTATTGTGACAACACTAGAACTCTTCCTGCATTAGAACTCTTCTACCATTAGAACTCTTCTACCATTAGAACTCTTCTACCATTAGAACTCTTCTACCATTAGAACTCTTCCTGCATTAGAACTCTTCTACCATTAGAACTCTTCTACCATTAGAACCCTTCTACCATTAGAACTCTTCTACCATTAGAACTCTTCCTGCATTAGAACTCTTCTACCATTAGAACTCTTCCACCATTAGAACTCTTCTACCATTAGAACTCTTCCACCATTAGAACTCTTCTACCATTAGAACTCTTCCACCA